>NC_060179.1:41381278-41681278 GCF_021184085.1 Oncorhynchus gorbuscha
TCTCTCCTTGTTTTCCGTACCTGCCCTGTCGGATCCTTGTCTATATTCACCGTGCTGTGTCTATGTTTTGCCCTGTCGTGTCGTGTTTCCCTCAGATGCTGCGTGGTGAGCAGGTGTCTGAGTCTGCTAGGTTCAAGTGCCTTCCCGAGGCAACCTGCAGTTCTTGATCAAGTCTCCAGTCTGTTCTCGTCTTTACGAGTAGTATTATGCCTTTTGTTTTGTTAAGTATCTTACTGGATTAAAACTCTGTTTTCGCCAAGTCGCTTTTGGGTCCTCATTCACCTGCATAACAGAAGGATCCGACCAAGGAATGGACCCAGCGACTACAGAGGCTCGTAACACTGCCGTCAAGATCCAAGGAGCCATGCTCGGCAGACACGAGCAGGAATTGTCTGCTGCTCGCCATGCCGTGGAGAACCTGGCCGCTCAGGTTTCCGACCTCTCTGGACAGTTCCAGAGTCTTCGTCTCGTGCCACCTGTTACTTCCTGGCCTGCCGAGCCTCCGGAACCTAGGGTTAATAACCCACCTTGCTACTCCGGGCAGCCCACGGAGTGCCGCTCCTTTCTCACCCAGTGTGATATTGTGTTCTCTCTCCAACCCAACACATACTCTAGCGAGAGAGCTCGGGTTGCTTACGTCATTTCACTCCTTACTGGCCGGGCCCGAGAGTGGGGCACAGCTATCTGGGAGGCAAGGGCTGATTGTTCTAACAATTACCAGAACTTTAAAGAGGAGATGATTCGGGTTTTTGACCGTTCAGTTTTTGGTGGGGAGGCTTCTAGGGCCCTGGCTTCCCTATGCCAAGGTGATCGATCCATAACGGATTACTCTATAGAGTTTCGTACTCTTGCTGCCTCTAGTGACTGGAACGAGCCGGCGCTGCTCGCTCGTTTTCTGGAGGGACTCCACACAGTGGTCAAAGATGAGATTCTCTCTCGGGAGGTTCCTTCCAGTGTGGACTCTTTGATTGCTCTCGCCATCCGCATAGAACGACGGGTAGATCTTCGTCACCAAGCTCGTGGAAGAGAGCTCGCGTCAACGGTGTTTCCCTGCTCCGCATCGCAACCATCTCCCTCCTCTGGCTCAGAGACTGAGCCCATGCAGCTGGGAGGTATTCGCATCTCGACCAAGGAGAGGGAACGGAGGATCACCAACCGCCTGTGCCTCTATTGCGGATTTGATGGACATTTTGTCAATTCATGTCCAGTAAAGGCCAGAGCTCATCAGTAAGCGGAGGGCTACTGGTGAGCGCTACTACTCAGGTCTCTTCATCTAGATCCTGTACTACTATGTCGGTCCATCTACGCTGGACCGGTTCGGGTGCTACATGCAGTGCCTTGATTGACTCTGGGGCTGAGGGTTGTTTCATGGACGAAGCATGGGTTCGGAAACATAACATTCCTTTCAGACAGTTAGACAAGCCTACGCCCATGTTTACCTTAGATGGTAGTCATCTTCCCAGTATCAGATTTGAGACACTACCTTTAACTCTCACAGTATCTGGTAACCACAGTGAGACTATTTCTTTTTTGATTTTTCGTTCACCTTTTACACCTGTTGTTTTGGGTCATCCCTGGCTAGTATGTCATAATCCTTCTATTAATTGGTCTTGTAATTCTATCCTATCCTGGAACGTATCTTGTCATGTGAAGTGTTTAATGTCTGCCATCCCTCCCATTTCTTCTGTCCCCACTTCTCAGGAGGAACCTGGCGATTTGACAGGAGTGCCGGAGGAATATCATGATCTGCGCACGGTCTTCAGTCGGTCCCGAGCCAACTCCCTTCCTCCTCACCGGTCGTATGATTGTAGTATTGATCTCCTTCCGGGGACCACTCCTCCTCGGGGTAGACTATACTCTCTGTCGGCTCCCGAACGTATGGCTCTCGAGGATTATTTATCTGTGTCTCTTGACGCCGGTACCATAGTGCCTTCTTCCTCTCCGGCCGGGGCGGGGTTCTTTTTGTTAAGAAGAAGGACGGTACTCTGCGCCCTGCGTGGATTATCGAGGGCTGAATGACATAACGGTTAAGAATCGTTATCCGCTTCCCCTTATGTCATCAGCCTTCGAGATTCTGCAGGGAGCCAGGTGCTTTACTAAGTTGGACCTTCGTAACGCTTACCATCTCGTGCGCATCAGAGAGGGGGACGAGTGGAAAACGGCGTTTAACACTCCGTTAGGGCATTTTGAGTACCGGGTTCTGCCGTTTGGTCTCGCCAATGCGCCAGCTGTTTTTCAGGCATTAGTTAATGATGTTCTGAGAGACATGCTGAACATCTTTGTTTTTGTCTATCTTGACGATATCCTGATTTTTTCACCGTCACTCGAGATTCATGTTCAGCACGTTCGACGTGTTCTACAGCGCCTTTTAGAGAATTGTCTCTACGTAAAGGCTGAGAAGTGCTCTTTTCATGTCTCCTCCGTTACTTTTCTCGGTTCCGATATTTCCGCTGAAGGCATTCAGATGGATTCCGCTAAGGTCCAAGCTGTCAGTGATTGGCCCGTTCCAAGGTCACGTGTCGAGTTGCAGCGCTTTTTAGGTTTCGCTAATTTCTATCGGCGTTTCATTCGCAATTTCGGTCAAGTTGCTGCCCCTCTCACAGCTCTTACTTCTGTCAAGATGTGTTTTAAGTGGTCCGGTTCCGCCCAGGGAGCTTTTGATCTTCTAAAAGAACGTTTTACGTCCGCTCCTATCCTCGTTACTCCTGACGTCACTAGACAATTCATTGTCGAGGTTGACGCTTCAGAGGTAGGCGTGGGAGCCATTCTTTCCCAGCGCTTCCAGTCTGACGATAAGGTTCATCCTTGCGCTTATTTTTCTCATCGCCTGTCGCCATCTGAGCGCAACTATGATGTGGGTAACCGTGAACTGCTCGCCATCCGCTTAGCCCTAGGCGAATGGCGACAGTGGTTGGAGGGGGCGACCGTTCCTTTGTCGTTTGGACAGACCATAAGAACCTTGAGTACATCCGTTCTGCCAAACGACTTAATGCCCGTCAAGCTCGTTGGGCGTTGTTTTTGCTCGTTTCGAGTTTGTGATTTCTTACCGTCCGGGTAGCAAAAACACCAAGCCTGATGCCTTATCCCGTCTGTTTAGTTCTTCTGTGGCTTCTACTGATCCCGAGGGGATTCTTCCTTATGGGCGTGTTATCGGGTTAACAGTCTGGGGAATTGAAAGACAGGTTAAGCAAGCACTCACGCACACTGCGTCGCCGCGCGCTTGTCCTAGTAACCTCCTTTTCGTTCCTGTTTCCACTCGTCTGGCTGTTCTTCAGTGGGCTCACTCTGCCAAGTTAGCTGGTCATCCCGGTGTTCGAGGCACTCTTGCGTCTATTCGCCAGCGCTTTTGGTGGCCGACTCAGGAGCGTGACACGCGCCGTTTCGTGGCTGCTTGTTCGGACTGCGCGCAGACTAAGTCGGGTAACTCTCCTCCTGCCGGTCGTCTCAGACCGCTCCCATTCCTTCTCGACCATGGTCTCACATCGCCCTAGAATTCATTACCGGTCTGCCTTTGTCTGCGGGGAAGACTGTGATTCTTACGGTTGTCGATAGGTTCTCTAAGGCGGCACATTTCATTCCCCTCGCTAAACTTCCTTCCGCTAAGGAGACGGCACAAATCATCATCGAGAATGTGTTCAGAATTCATGGCCTCCCGTTAGACGCCGTTTCAGACAGAGGTCCGCAATTCACGTCACAGTTTTGGAGGGAGTTCTGTCGTTTGATTGGTGCGTCCGTCAGTCTCTCTTCCGGGTTTCATCCCCAGTCTAACGGTCAAGCAGAGAGGGCCAATCAGACGATTGGTCGCATACTACGCAGCCTTTCTTTCAGAAACCCTGCGTCTTGGGCAGAACAGCTCCCCTGGGCAGAATACGCTCACAACTCGCTTCCTTCGTCTGCTACCGGGTTATCTCCGTTTCAGAGTAGTCTGGGTTACCAGCCTCCTCTGTTCTCATCCCAGCTTGCCGAGTCCAGCGTTCCCTCCGCTCAAGCGTTTGTCCAACGTTGTGAGCGCACCTGGAGGAGGGTGAGGTCTGCACTTTGCCGTTACAGGGCACAGACTGTGAGAGCCGCCAATAAACGCAGGATTAAGAGTCCAAGGTATTGTTGCGGCCAGAGAGTGTGGCTTTCCACTCGCAACCTTCCTCTTACGACAGCTTCTCGTAAGTTGACTCCGCGGTTCATTGGTCCGTTCCGTGTCTCCCAGGTCGTCAATCCTGTCGCTGTGCGACTGCTTCTTCCGCGACATCTTCGTCGCGTCCATCCTGTCTTCCATGTCTCCTGTGTCAAGCCCTTTCTTCGCACCCCCGTTCGTCTTCCCTCCCCCCTCCCGTCCTTGTCGAGAGCGCACCTATTTACAAGGTATGTAAGATCATGGACATGCGTTCTCGGGGACGGGGTCACCAATACTTAGTGGATTGGGAGGGTTACGGTCCTGAGGAGAGGAGTTGGGTTCCGTCTCGGGACGTGCTGGACCGTTCGCTTATTGATGATTTCCTCCGTTGCCGCCAGGGTTCCTCCTCGAGTGCGCCAGGAGGCGCTCGGTGAGTGGGGGGTACTGTCATGTTTTGTCATTAATTATCATGTCTTGTCCCTGTGCTTCCCCTTCTATTCGTTTCCCTCTGCTGGTCTTATTAGGTTCTTTCCCTCTTTCTATCCCTCTCTCTCCCCTCCCTCTCTCACTCTCTCGCTCTCTCTTCTCTCTATCGTTCCGTTCCTGCTCCCAGCTGTTCCTATTCCCCTAATCAATCATTTAGTCTTCCCACACCTGTTCCCGATCCTTTTCCCTGATTAGAGTCCCTATTTCTCTCCTTGTTTTCCGTACCTGCCCTGTCGGATCCTTGTCTATATTCACCGTGCTGTGTCTATGTTTTGCCCTGTCGTGTCGTGTTTCCCTCAGATGCTGCGTGGTGAGCAGGTGTCTGAGTCTGCTAGGTTCAAGTGCCTTCCCGAGGCAACCTGCAGGTCTTGATCAAGTCTCCAGTCTGTTCTCGTCTTTACGAGTAGTATTATGCCTTTTGTTTTGTTAAGTATCTTACTGGATTAAAACTCTGTTTTCGCCAAGTCGCTTTTGGGTCCTCATTCACCTGCATAACACATTGACTGTGTTCCCTTATGGCTCAGGTGGACCAGGCTGCTGCAGGCATCCTGGCCCTGGGTTTGAAGAGGGGGGACAGACTGGGCATGTGGGGACCCAACACATGAGTGGGTCCTGTTCTAGTTTGCCACAGCCAAGGCTGGCATCATACTGGTATACACTGACACTGATGGCACGTAAGAAGGAGGAATCTTAATGTGGGAAAAGTGTTAGTTTTTGCACCCTCTTCATGTGTACATTAAAGAAGATGTTTTCAGTGGTGATGTTTTGTTCTCTCTGACAGACGTCTGTTAACCCAACCTATCAGGTGCAGGAGTTTCAGTTTGCTTCGAGGAAGGTGGGTCATTTGAGTTGGCAGTCATTTCATGTCATATATTTTGTTCAATGAGAACAGTACTGGGTGTGGTACGCTTAAGTAGGATGGGCCGCTGATTGCTTTTGAAACATTTTATGATGATGATGATTTTTTATTTTTTTCACATTTATATAACTAGGTAGGCTAGTTGAGAACAAGTTCTCATTTGCAACTGCGACCTGGCCAAGATAAAGCATAGCAGTGTGAACAGACAACACATAGTTACACATGGAGTAAACAATTAACAAGTCAATAACACAGTAGAAAAAAAGAGTCTATATACATTGTGTGCAAAAGGCATGAGGAGGTAGGCGAATAATTACAATTTTGCAGATTAACACTGGAGTGATAACTGATCAGATGGTCATGTACAGGTAGAGATATTGGTGTGCAAAAAATCAGAAAAGTAAATAAATAAAAACAGTATGGGGATGAGGTAGGTAAAATTGGGTGGGCTATTTACCGATAGACTATGTACAGCTGCAGCAATCGGTTAGCTGCTATCTAGCAGATGTTTGAAGTTGGTGAGGGAGATAAAAGTCTCCAACTTCAGTGATTTTTGCAATTCGTTCCAGTCACAGGCAGCAGAGAACTGGAACGAAAGGCGGCCAAATGAGGTGTTGGCTTTAGGGATGATCAGTGAGATACACCTACTGGAGCGTGTGCTACGGGTGGGTGTTGCCATCGTGACCAGTGAACTGAGATAAGGCGGAGCTTTACCTAGCATGGACTTGTAGATGACCTGGAGCCAGTGGGTCTGGCGATGAATATGTAGCGAGGGCCAGCCGACTAGAGCATACAGGTCGCAGTGGTGGGTGGTATAAGGTGCTTTAGTCTGCCTACCCATGTCAGAGACGCAAACTCGGTCTCAACCTTTAAGTCTTTACTGAAGACTCATCTCTTCAGTGGGTCATATGATTGAGTGTAGTCTGGCCCAGGAGTGGGAAGGTGAACGGAAAGGCTCTGGAGCAACGAACCGCCCTTGCTGTCTCTGCCTGGCCGGTTCCCCTCTTTCCACTGGGATTCTCTGCCTCTAACCCTGTTACGGGGGGCTGAGTCACTGGCTTGCTGGGGCTCTCTCGTGCCGTCCCTGGGGGGGGTGCGTCACCTGGGTGGGTTGATTCACTGTTGTGGTCGGCATGTCTGGGTCCCCCCCCCCCCCCCCCCCCCTTGGGTTGTACCGTGTCAGAGATCTTTGTGGGCTATACTCGGCCTTGTCTCAGGATGGTAAGTTGGTGGTTGGAGATTTCCCTCTAGTGGTGTGGGGGCTGTGCTTTGGCAAAGTGGGTGGGGTTATATCCTTCCTGTTTGGCCCTGTCCGGGGGTGTCCTCGGATGGGGCCACAGTGTCTCCTGACCCCTCCTGTCTCAGCCTCCAGTATTTATGCTGCAGTAGTTTATGTGTCGGGGGGGCTAGGGTCAGTTTGTTTATCTGGAGTACTTCTCCTGTCCTATTCGGTGTCCTGTGTGAATCTAAGTGTGCGTTCTCTAATTCTCTCCTTCTCTCTTTCTTTCTCTCTCTCGGAGGACCTGAGCCCTAGGACCATGCCCCAGGACTACCTGACATGATGACTCCTTGCTGTCCCCAGTCCACCTGGCCATGCTGCAGCTCCAGTTTCAACTGGCCTGGGCCTTAGGACCATGTCCCAGGACTACCTGACATGATGGCTCCTTGCTGTCCCCAGTCCACCTGACTGTGCTGCTGCTCCAGTTTCAACTGTTCTGCCTTATTATTATTTGACCATGCTGGTCATTTATGAACATTTGAACATCTTGGTCATGTTCTGTTATAATCTCTACCCGGCACAGCCAGAAGAGGACTGGCCACCCCACATAGCCCGGTTCCTCTCTAGGTTTCTTCCTAGGTTTTGGCCTTTCTAGGGAGTTTTTCCTAGCCACCGTGCTTTTACACCTGCATTGTTTGCTGTTTGGGGTTTTAGGCTGGGTTTCTGTACAGCACTTTGAGATATCAGCTGATGTACGAAGGGCTATATAAATAAATTTGATTTGATTTGACTTTAGTAACAAAACGGATGTCACTGTGATAAACTGCATCCAGTTTGCTGAGTAGAGTGTTGGAAGCTATTTGTAGATGACATCGCCGAAGTCGAGGATCGGTAGGATAGTCAGTTTTACTAGGGTAAGTTTGGCGACGTGAGTGAAGGAGGCTTTGTTGCGGAATAGAAAGCCGACTCTAGATTTGATTTTAGATTGGAGATGTTTGATATGAGTCTGGAAGGAGAGTTTACAGTCTAGACAGACACCTAGGTACTTATAGATGTTCACATATTCTAGGTCGGAACCATCCAGGGTGGTGATGCTAGTCGGGCGTGCGGGTGCAGGCAGCGAACGGTTGAAAAGCATGCATTTGGTTTTACTAGCGTTTAAGAGCAGTTGGAGGCCACGGAAGGAGTGCTGTATGCCATTGAAGCTTGTTTGGAGGTGAGATAGCACAGTGTCCAAGGACGGGCCGGAAGTATACAGAATGGTGTCGTCTGCGTAGAGGTGGATCAGGGAATCGCCCGCAGCAAGAGCAACATCATTGATATATACAGAGAAAAGAGTCGGCCCGAGAATTGAACCCTGTGGCACCCCCATAGAGACTGCCAGAGGACCGGACAGCATGCCCTCCGATTTGACACACTGAACTCTGTCTGCAAAGTAGTTGGTGAACCAGGCAAGGCAGTCATCAGAAAAACCGAGGCTACTGAGTCTGCGGATAAGAATATGGTGATTGACAGAGTCGAAAGCCTTGGCAAGGTCGATGAAGATGGCTGCACAGTACTGTCTTTTATCGATGGCGGTTATGATATCGTTTAGTACCTTGAGCGTGGCTGAGGTGCACCCGTGACCGGCTCGGAAACCAGATTGCACAGCGGAGAAGGTACGGTGGGATTCGAGATGGTCAGTGACCTGTTTGTTGACTTGGCTTTCGAAGACCTTAGATAGGCAGGGCAGGATGGATATAGGTCTGTAACAGTTTGGGTCCAGGGTGTCTCCCCCTTTGAAGAGGGGGATGACTGCGTCAGCTTTCCAATCCTTGGGGATCTCAGACGAGAGGTTGAACAGGCTGGTAATAGGGGTTGCGACAATGGCGGCGGATAGTTTCAGAAATAGAGGGTCCAGATTGTCAAGCCCAGCTGATTTGTACAGGTCCAGGTTTTGCAGCTCTTTCAGAACATTTGCTATCTGGATTTGGGTAAAGGAGAACCTGGAGAGGCTTGGGGGAGTAGCTGCGGGGCCGAGGTTGGAGTAGCCAGGAAGAAGGCATGGCCAGCCGTTGAGAAATGCTTGTTGAAGTTTTCGATAATCATGGATTTGTCGGTGGTGACCGTGTTCCCTAGCCTCAGTGCAGTGGGCAGCTGGGAGGAGGTGCTCTTGTTCTCCATGGACTTCACAGTGTCCCAGAACTTTTTGGAGTTAGAGCTACAGGATGAAAATTTCTGCCTAAAGAAGCTGGCCTTTGCTTTCCTGACTGACTGCATGTATTGGTTCCTGACTTCCCTGAACAGTTGCATATCGCGGGGACTATTCGATGCTATTGCAGTCCGCCACAGGATGTTTTTATGCTGGTCTGGGGCAGTCAGGTCTGTAGTGAACCAAGGGCTATATCTGTTCTTAGTTCTGCATTTTTTGAACGGCGCATGCTTATCTAAAATGGTGAGGAAGTTACTTTTAAAGAATGACCAGGCATTCTCAACTGACGGGATGATGTCAATGTCCTTCCAGGATACCCGGGCCAGGTCGATTAGAAAGGCCTGCTCACAGAAGTGTTTTAGGGAGAGTTTGACAGTGATGAGGGGTGGTCGTTTGACTGCGGGTCCGTAGCGGATACAGGCAATGAGGCAGTGATCGCTGAGATCCTGGTTGAAGACAGCGGAAGTGTATTTGGAAGGCCAGTTGGTCAGAATGATGTCTATGAGGGTGCCCTTGTTTACAGATTTAGGGTTGTACCTGGTGGGTTCCTTGATGATTTGTGTGAGATTGAGGGCATTTAGCTTCGATTGTAGGACTGCCGTGGTGTTAAGCATATCCCAGTTTAGGTCACCTAACAGAACAAACTCTGAAGCTAGATGGGGGGCAATCAATTCACAAATGGTGTCCGGGGCACAGCTGGGAGCTGAGGGGGGTCGGTAGCAGGTGGCAACAGTGAGAGACTTATTTCTGGAGAGAGTCATTTTTAAAATGAGTAGTTCGAACTGTTTGGGTATGGACCTCTGTTAATGTCTTAATCTGTTAACGCACAGTATGGACCTGGAAAGTATGACATTACTTTACATTTACATTTACTTACATTACTTTTCATGATAATGATGTTGATGTTCATTGGTGGTAATAAGTGTTATGCAGTTGTAATGCAAGCAGGTGAATGTAATATTCTCTTCTTTGCTGGTTTTGACCCAGGTGGGATGCAATGCCATTATGTGCCCGACCCAGTTTAAGACCCAGAAGTACTGTGGCATTCTCAGATAGAGAATCCCTGGATCTATCCCTGGATCTGTCAAGAGTGCCAGGTATGACCACACTGATTTCTTCTTTTGATGAATTCTCAACTATCAGTTACATTGAGTGATGGTCAAAGCACAATCCCCACAAAAAAACTGCATCAGGTTCTGGAGGGTACAACACTTTGAACATTGCAGATAGAAATATCTACAATAGAGCTGGCATGATTCCCTATGCTACACGGTTGAGGCGTGTCTGGGACACGTTGTGTTTTGTGCCTCAATCAAGTTTTTCCACTCTTCCACTCCCCCAGGTGTACCTTTGTCTACGGCAATCCTACTATGTACATCGACATGCTGGGCCAGCCTGACTTGGCCAAGTTCGACTTGTCATCAGTGGAGGGAGGTAAGAGATCCTGTTTAACTGGTTTCTGTTCTAATCATATTCTTGAAATCAAATGTATTGAACATTAGTTAGGATGGTGATTGATTGGGATGAAATTCTGCATACTCGGGGGTCCTAGAGGACCGATATTGGAATCTTGGAATTGATGATAGCAATTAGATGATTGGTAGATGATTTGGTAATTAGATGATTTGGTAATTGATAATTAGTCTTGGATGTTAGTTTGTTTCTGCATTTTAGGCATCATGGCTGGTTCCCTGTGTCCACCTGAAATAGTGAAAGTAATTTCTACCATGGGCGTTAAAGAACTCTTAGTGAGTAATGTTTTTCTTAAGTTAATTGATTATTTGGATATAAGTGATTGTCCAGAGCGTTCACTCACATGGTTTCCCTGTCCTGAGTCAGTCCCTGGTTAGCAGGGAAGGATCAAAACGAACTGTGAGCTGGCTCTTCAGGACCGTCACTGCAGGGCGCAGTTAATATATTTTTTCGTTAGAGGGAGACATTTTAATGCGCAAACGTCCCTCCAGATTCATCATTGCAGGGTTGTTGGCCGACTGTACTGCATGTGTTTGTTTTAGCCCAGCACTAACACACATGCTTCTACTAATAAGCTACAGATTACGATTTTGATTAGCTGAATTGGGTGTATTAGTGTTACGCTGGGACAAAAGCTTGCAAACCCTGTAGCTCCCCAGGAGCAAGGTTGGCTATCCCTATGATATTGTCTCTCTGTTAATGTCTTAATCTGTTAACGCACAGTAGTTGAAAATGGAATCAAGACAGACAAGGTTACATCTTTATTTCTTAGATTGGATGTGAGTTGTTCACCTCCAAAAGTCAAAAAAATACATTTATGATGGTCAATATACATAAAAAAGAAGAGCCAAATCTTAAGAGTTATGATACTCGCAGAGTATGCTTATGCTTATATGATGCTTATAGACAATCCATTGACTTAGCAGTAAAAAATATATTTTTTCAATGTCAATCAATTACTTGAAATTAAATGTAACACAGAGTGTCTGGGTGTGTCCGCTAACAAATGAAGCATTGCCACAGCAGGGTGGATGGAAAAGGCAAAATATTTAGTATATTACTTATTTAGTCAAAGACATGACACCACTGCCACCTTTTCTCATCTCCATTTTGAACTGTACACCATTTCCCCCTGTGATAACAGATTTAAATGCATTGCAAACCCTTTTAAACTTAATTCATGTAAGAATAAAGTATCTTTGTATCTCTAGGGAGATTGTCCTTTGTATGTATTCATTCGTTAAACGAAAGATACTGCTGGAGAACTGGAGTCCTCTCTTTGTTCATGTCGTCTCTGACTGTTCTTTCTCAACTTTGACCTGCCATCGCTCCGTTGTCTCAAACCCTTTCAGAAAAAGTCCTCAGCCGCCTGCGCTGTGATGTATCGTTTACCTTTGGTCTGAGAGTTTGAGAGGGGTCACGCTACGTCGACGTCCATTTTATGGTCACAGTCCTTTCAGGATGTTTTCTCAGTCTGACAGAGAATTTCTCACAGGAGAAGCGAGACATGACCAACGGAGTGACCCATAGTTGGGGAATTATGTAGGCCATTGCTGTGGCAGTAGGCGGCAGGGTCCGGAAAGGTGAAGGTGTAAAGCTGAAGGTGTGAAGGTGTAAAGCTGGCTTCGAGGAGAGTCAACATGGCTGTTTGTCTATGTGTTGGTTGTAGGACGCTTGACAAATTCCTCAGCCGTTGAAAAGAGAGTGGGATGAAACAAAGGTGTGTGTTTGTATTGATAAAGGTTGTGTGTATGTTGTGTGTGTGTGTGTGGGTTGTGTGAATGTTATCTTTTAACTGAACCACACAATTCTTCCACTTGTGTACAAGTGTTTTCTTGAGTCTCTGCTTCGTGTAAGCCTTTTGGTTTTCTGTTTGTGTTTTTTGTGTGCATGTGTTTGTGTCATGTATCACTTCCTGTGTGTACATGTGAAATTGAGATTTGGCAGATAGTGAGTTGGACAGTCTTGAAGTAGCAGTTAGAGTTGCTTTATTTCTTTCTTTCTCTGCACACGTACAGAGCACGTCACCTGGACAGGCCTTTCCCCTCAGGCAGCGTCTCCTGTAGAAAGACAAACATCAGCAGCCAAATCAAACAGTCTGCCCTCCTACTGGTCAACGCCATGACCGGGACATGTTGTTCTGTTCTGGACAGGACACCAAGGCCAAGATGGAAAAAGAACAGCCAGGGGACAGACTCTGACGAGCAGACAGAGAGTTCTGAGGGAAGGAAGAGGGAAAGGGAAAGATGAACGTCAAGCTAGGCAGGTCCCAAACCATCCCCTGACATTAAGTGCTACTGTCTCAAGCCAAAGTCATTTTGTGTCCTACACACACAAATTCCTTCCTTCATATGAATACAAGCTGTGAGGAAAGCATTGAAGCCTGAAAGGGACCAGCAAAAATATGAAATATGTAGCACAATCAAAACCCTTGTACTTCGGTAAATTCATGACTTTAAACTCTCGCAGGTCTGATACTGAAAAACTCATAACCCGGTGGGCACACCACGTCATTGCAGTATGGATAATTGGGTAATTTTGGTTGAAACATTGATCAATAAGATTTCAACCTACAGTGCATTCGGAAAGTATTCAGACCCCTTCCCTTTTCCACATTGTGTGACGTTACTGCCTTATTTTAAAATGTATTAAATAAAAAAATCCTCATCAATCTACACACATTACCCCATAATGGCAAAGCAAAAACAGTCAATTGATTGGACAATGATTTGGAAAGGCACACACCTGTCTATAAGAGAAAAAACCAAGCCATGAAGTCGAAGGAATTGTCCGTAGAGTTCCGAGACAGGATTGTGTAGAGGCACAGATCTGGTGAAGGGTACCAAAACATTTCCGCAGCATTGACGGTCCCCTAGAACACAATGGTCTCCATCATTCTTAAGTAGAAGAAGTTTGGAACCGCCAAGACTCTTCCTAGTGCTGCTCACCTGGCGAAACTGATCAATTGGGGAGAAGGGCCTTGGTCAGGGAGGCGACCAAGAACCAGAAGGTCACTCTGACAGAGCTCCAGAGTTCCTCTTTGGAGATGGGAGAACCTTCCAAAAAGACAACCATCTCTACAGCACTAAACCAATCAGGCCTTTATGGTAGAGTGTCCAGGTGGAAGACACTCCTCAGTAAAAGGCACATGGCAGCCCGCTTGGAGTTTGCCAGAAGAAACAAGATTCTCTGGTCTGATGAAACTAATATTGAACTCTTTGGCCTAAGTGCCAAGGGTCATGTCTGGAGGAAACATGGCACCATCCCTATGGTGAAGCATGGTGGTGGCAGCATCATGCTGTGGGGATGTTTTTCAACGGCAGGGAATGGGAGACTTTTCAGGATCAAGGGAAAGATGAACGGTGCAAAGTACGGACAGATCCTTGAGGAAAACCTCCTCCAGAGCGCTCAGACTGGGGCAAATGATGACCTTCCAACAGGAAAATGACCCTAAGCACACAGCCAAGATAACGCAGGAGTGGATTCGGGACGAGTCTCTAAATGTCCTTGAATGAACCCGATCTAACATCTCTGGAGAGACCTGAAAATAGCTGTGCAGCGACGCTCCCCATCCAACCTGACAGAGCTTGAGTGGATCTGCAGAGAAGAAATAACAAATACAGGTGTGCCAAGCTTGTAGCGTCATAACCAAGAAGACTTGAGGCTGTAATCGCTGCCAAAGGTGCTTCAACAAAGTAGTGAGTAAAGGGTCTGAATACTTATATATAATGTAATATTTCAGTTACATATACATTTGCAAAAATGTCTAAACACTGTTTTTGCTTTGTCATTATGGGGTATTGTGTGTAGGTTGATGAGGGGGGAAAACGATTTAATCCATTTTAGAACAAGGGGGCTGAATACTTTCCTAATGCCCTGTACATTCACTCACTCAAATTTCTTTACTCTCAAATGTCTTTACATTTACATGTCAAACGTAAATTGAATTTCTAAAAGCACAACCAAATTCCAAAGGAAAAACAATGTCTGATTTTTGGTTTAGTTGTCAATTCAAATGTCTATCACTGCGCTTTCAACCCATTAAAAGCACAGCAAAGTTCAAATGGTAATACAATGTCAGATGTTAGGTTTATTTATACAACATATTCATTTGTTATCATTGTGCTTAGTTTTATAGCAGAACCAAATGACCTGGATTGCAGTTGAGATTACATTAAAAGTGCATATTGCAAGTGATCAATGGCAGTCAAGATTCTGAGCAGATCTCCGCAGACCTTGAACATACATGCTTTCTATGATTACAATAGAATAAATGTATAGTTACAGTAACCTCAAATGTGGCCATGGATGTGTGACTCATTTTAAGGTTCAATTTTACATTAGTTTGTAAGATACTATTTACTGTATTACAAAAGTGATATTGAATTCTATTGGTTGTCAACGCAACCAAACAATATTTGAAGGAGATTTATCTTCTGCTTGGATAGTTCCATCTGTGCCACTGATTTTGTATGGCTTTAATTTCAGTTTGTTGACAAGTTAATATGTTGGATTCAAGTCTCCATCTCAAAATAAAATTGAAGAATAGGACTAAATCAAACTTTAAAGCACTTTAAAGTGGCAATATGTACATTTTTAGGCAACGTGGCCAAAATCACATAGAAATATGAGTTATAAATCTATCATTCAACTTGAAAGCAAATCTAAAGCGGTAGATCAGTTCTATATAAGCTATTTCTATGCTTCCCATTCTTAATTTTTGTTTGTACACCAGCTTCAAACACCTGAAACAACAATATTTTTTTATTATGGAAAATATATTTCACAGCGGTTTAGATGGTACAATAATTCTCTACACTATACTATCTTATTTTGTCACACAAACTGAAATTAGGCAAATTATTAGAGACTTAGCAACCAGGGAATGGGGCAGTGATTTCTGCTCAGTGCAACATTAAATAAAGTTTGATTTGATTTAGTCCTATTCTTTAACTTCGATTTTTTTGGTTGGATGGAGGAGTGAATCCAACATATGAATTACTCATTTGTAGGCCAACTGGAATTAAAGCCAGACTAAGTCCAGATTAATGGCACAGATTAAACTTTCCAAGCAGAAGATGCATCTCCTGCAAATGTTGATATTTGGTTGCATTGACAACCAAATAAAATTCAGCGTCACTAAATATAATATCATACCATTTTAAAATCAGCAAGGGCCTGAAATCGTAAGTCTATTGTGTTGTCTTTTTTTGTTGAATTTAAAAAATAGCTGTTGGGGTTGCAAATGATATATATGCCTAAATAGCATGATTGATGATATACAGTGCCTTCAGGAAGTATTCACACCTCTTGACCTTTCCACATTGTCTTGTCTTGTCTTAGTGCCTGAATTTAAAATGTATTAAATGTAGATTTTTTTTTGTCACTGGCCTAAACACAACGCCCCCATAATGTCAATGTTTTTCAAAGTATTCAACCCGTTTGTTATGGCAAGACTAAATAAGTTCAGGAGTGAACATTTGCTGATAAGTTTCATGGACTCTGTGTGCAATAATAGTGTTTAACATGTTTAACATGATTTGTGGATGACTACCTCATCTCTGTACCCCACATATACAATTATCTGTGAAGTCCCTCAGTCAAGCAGTGCACAGATTCAACCACCAAGAATAGGGAGGTTTGCCAATGGCACCTATAGATAAAAATGGTAAAAAAGCAGATAGTTGTTGTTGGATATATATTGAGCATAGTGATTAATGACACTTTGGATGGTGTATCAATACACACAGTCACTACAAAGACACAGGTGTGCCTCCTAACTCCGTTGCCGGAGAGGAAGGAAACCGCTCAGGGATTTCAACAATGGTGACTTTAAAACAGTTACAGGGGTTAATGGCTGTGATAGGAGAAAACTGAGGATGGCTCAACAACATTGTAGTTACTCTACAATACTAACCTAATTGACGGATTGAAAATAAGGAAGCTTGTACAGAATAAAAACATTCCAACACATCTTGTTTGCAACAAGTAAAGTACAGTAATATTGCAAAAAATGTGTCAAAACAATATATTTCTGTCCTGAATACAAAGTGTTATGTTTGGGGCAAACCCAACACAACACATTACTGAGTACCACTCTTCATATTTTCAAGAATAGTGGTGGCTGCATCATGTTATGGGTAATGCTTATAATTGTTAAGGACTGGGGAGTTTTACAGGATCAAAAATAAACAGAATGGAGCTAAGCACATGCATAATCCTAAAGGAAAACCTGACTCAGTCTGCCTTCCACCAGGTACTGGGAGATTAATTCACCTTTTAGCAGGGCAATAACCTAAAGCCTAAGGCCCACTCTGGAGTTGCTTACTAAGAAGACAGTGAATGTCCCTGAGTGGCCGAGATACAATTTTGACTTAAATCTACTTGAATAATCTATGGCAAGACCTGAAAATGGTTGTCTAGCAATGATCAACAACCAATTTGACAGAGCTTGATTTATTTGATTTTCTTAAACATAATGGGCAAATGTTGCACAATCCAAGTGTGGAAGGCTCTTTAGAGACTTACCCAGAAAGACTCACAGCTGTAATTGCTGCCAAAGATGCTTCTACAAAGTATTGACTCGGGGGTGTGAATACTTGTATAAATAAGATATTTCTGCGTTTCATATTCAATAAATAGGCAAACATTTTCTACAAACATGTTTTCACTTTGTCATTATGGGGTATTAAGTATAGATGGCTGAATTTTTGTTGTTGATTTAATCCATTTTGAATTCCGGCTGTAACACCACAAAATGTGGAATGAGTCAAGGGGTATGAATATTTTCTCAAGGCACTGAGTGTTAAAGTATTGTTCTATTTCATTTCCTCTGTTAAACCTACACTTTGGAATTATTTTTTCTCACCAATTTCGTGATACGATCTTGTCTCATCACAGCAAGGACTAGAGAGAGGTGAAGGTCGACACTCATATGTCCTATGAAACATGACCTGCCAAGCCGCGCTGCTTCTTAACACATGGCTTGCTTTAACCCGGAAGCCTGCTGCACCAATGTGTCGGCGAAAACACCATCCAACTGACAACCAAATTCAGCTTGCAGGCACCCGGCCACCACAAGCAGTCACTAGAGCACGATGAACCAAGAAAATCCCCCCTGGCCAAACCCTCCGCTAACGACACCTTGCCAATTGTGCACCACCCCATGGGGCTTCCGGTCATGGCCGTCTGTGACACAGCCTGGGATCAAACCCGAGGCTGTTGTGGCACATCAGCACTGCGATGCAGTGCCTTAGACTGCTGCTTCACTCGGGGCTGGTCAACTTTATTTTATTTTTAAGTGGAGATCTCTCAACTATCATTCTCACAATAGCACATTGGTAATAGCCAGTGAAAATATCATAGCTGGGCTGTGCTTGGTTAAAACCCTGGATGGGAGACCATAGGTTAGCTGTAGATAAATCAATTATCCAGGAGGTGCTGCCCAGCCCATAGTATTTTTCTGATCGTGGATATAACGTTGAAGATCTGGCATGGTTTTAACGGTACAAATTCAACATATTTTATAGGGTTTTCTATGTTGAAATTTGGTTAACATGATGACAATCCTGTGCTTGAAATTTCACCCTCAAAACAACAGTTTAGGTTGAAGACCTTTTTCAAATCCATGTATTTTCCACATTAATTCCACTACACAATACGATGACAAATTACATTGAAACAATGTTGATTCAACCAGTTTGTGTCCAGTGGGAAGCTTGCTAGCTTCAGCTCATAAATTCACTTAACTGAGGTTTACTTTCCTATTTGCGGACTAGTTTTGTAATTTGTAGAGTCATCGACAGTCAGATTACCTCTTTTAATGGCGCGTGCCCTTCTTGGCTCTCTTTGTCTTGACTTTGCAGCTGCTGAAGGCAGAACTGTCTCTAATCTGCTTTCCTCTCTGTGAGGATGGAGATGCACAGAGCGCATCAGGGCGCTGGCGGCTAGAGTCCATCCACCTAGTGGGGGGAAACAGAGAGAATTAGACACAGGGTCTCGGAAAAGGAGAGGGCATTTTCCAATTACTGAAGGAAAAGTGTGGTACATTATGGCTACCACGTTTGTCTTGTTAGCCAGGTTAAATATGAGCTCCTTACTTGCGCAGAGGGGCAAGCATGCAGGTGCAGCTCCAGGGGTTGTTGGAGAGAGTGAGGTTGGTGATAGTGGTGAACTCCTGGCTGTTGGGGAGGGACTTGAGCTTGTTGTTGTCCAGGTGCAGAGACTTGATGGCCGTCACTCCATTGAATGCAGCGTCAGAGAACTAGAGGCAGAGATACAGACACAGTATAAGAGGCTTTTTAGTTTCATTTGAAAAGATAGACTTTGACAAGATATTCAAAACATACCCCAGAACAGTCTTGTCCTTCAAATCCAAAAGTAATTTATTGCATGTATAATAGCTTCCCACGGCTCATTTGACATCCGTGAATTCAACTATTGAAGTCCCTAAAACCAACCAATATGTCAGGTAAATCTCCCCTTTCATTTGGCAGAAGCTTTTCTCCAAAGCGACTTACAGTAGTGAGTGCATACGTTTTCATACTGGTCCCCCATGGGAATCAAACACACAACCCTTGTATTGTAAACGCCATGCTCTACCAACTGAGACACTCTCACAGGGCATTGAGATCACACCAAGCCTGCTGATAGGTGGATGTAGAATTTGTTCTACCCTTGCAGTTAGACCTCATCCTTAATATCTGTCAGAGGGCAGACCGAGATGTGTGGTAGAGGGAATCCTTTTTTTCTTCTTCCTACAGAAGAGTCACTCTGTCATGAAAGCCTCCACTCATAACTGGTTCCTGCAGCGTTGCTTATGTAAACTTGACTGTCTCACCCCTCTCTTCTCCTAAACTTCATATGTGTTTGTGAGTCCGCTAAAAACTTCACAGAGGTGCAAGATGAACTGATGCTCACCATGTCAAGTTTGGCTCTTAGCCTTCTAGCAGGAGGAGAGAGGGAAGGAGGTCCGGGGGCAGCTGTGAGAGGAGGGTGGACTTTGCTTTTGGGGGGGGTGAGTTATGTATGTCTATAAGAGATGAAGCTATTGATCGAGGCGTCTTTTTGGAAATTTCCACTGCGGAGGTTCGCGAGCATCTCTCTCTCTCTCTCTCTCTCTCTCTCTCTCTCTCTCTCTCTCTCTCTCTCTCTCTCTCTCTCTCTCTCTCTCTCTCTCTCTCTCTCTCTCTCTCTCTCTCTCTCTCTCTCTCTCTCTCTCTCTCTCTCTGTCTCTCTCTCTCTCTGTGTCTCTCTCTCTCTCTCTCTCTGTGTCTCTCTCTGTGTCTCTCACTGTGTCTCTCTCTGTGTCTCTGTGTCTCTCTCCTCTGCCAGGAAGGCTTGCAAAGGGCCCAATTGTCCATTCAACTCAGGGGCGATGTACTGTCCTTCATGGGCCACGGAACACCGTGCCTCTATTTACCTCTCTCCTAAACCTTACTGACCTGTTTGCAGGATCCTCGTGCTGAGGGCAAAAAAAAAATCACAAAGCGGAAAATAACGCTTGTGTAAGAATTAGGCTGGGACATGCTTGGATATGGCCAAGCAAAAACAAAACACCTTAAAAATAATGTAGTGACTCCCCAAAGGATGGAAACTAGCCAGATCTTAAAAGCCTCTTCAGACTGCACTTAAGTGTAATGAGGCAGTCACCCACCTCAAACACCAACGTGAACCTCAGGAATGATCAATCACTGCGTCAACACCGCCCCCTCACTGTATGGTCAATGATATCTTGGGCTATCCGTATGTGCCTTGGGGAACCCCTGTGTGATGGTGTGTTTGGGTTTATAGTACATGCTGAAGAGTGTGGTCCATACCAGCGGTTTGTTATGATGCTACTAGGGGATTGTTTGATTGTTTGTATGTTTGATGTACATTCCCATGTATTTCCTTAATGTAAAGAGCAGGGACCTCAGCACTCCAACTCCACTTCTTGTCCTCATAAAGCTAGATTGGACATCCAATCTTCAACACCAACTGTCCACCAACCAACTACATATGGGAATGGAGCTACACAATACTAAAACACCAATGCTCTTTACCACTGTGCAAAACTCCAGACCCACACAATCTCAGATGCAGAGTAAACTAAAACGAAAACTAATCAAGAAAAAAATGTTGTAAACTGATAGAAAATAATTAACCCATTTGAAAAACTAACACTATACTGAAACTAAGTTTGCCTCCAAAGAAAAGTATAGTATAGTTAATATTTGTATTTTTGTATGGGGGTCACATCTTGCATCTGAGGGGGCAGTAATACGTAAGGTCAAAGATTAGGGGTTCTGTTAAATCCACATCACATAAGATCAGCTTTACAGCGTGATTAAAATTTAAAGGAAATGTTTCCACTTTAGCGGAGACACCATTCGCGGTAACCGCTGCATACTGTATGTCAGCTCAATCGGAAATTACCTTAAAATTTCAATTGCAGAATCTCTAATGCTGAAGCGTTGAATAGAGCCCTAGATTTAAAAGGAATAGCGCCGAGACTGGTGCAAAAAATATGGTGAAAGGGGACTCTCTCGCCCATGTTTACACCAATCCAATGCTTTTTCACTTAGTACATGTAAGAACAATCAAGTTAGCTCCCTAGCAGATTGTTTCCATGTTAGCTAGGGATAGTGATGCACAAGCTAGGCCTATTTGTAACATCACCATCTCCTAGCCATATTTATCTGCTAGATTCAGTAGCTTGAAAACCCCAGCCTCCCAGGCAATGCATTCTGTCCAACACTGCAACTAAATCATATAAAAACTATATAGAAATATTTTTACTAAATAAAAACTAGGAATAACACAAAACTATAATAACCTTGACTTTTGAAAGATGCTCTCTTTTCACCACACCATACCCCACACCATACCCCACACCATACCCCAAGCAGAGCAATCAGGATCAAAGAACACAATCAACAGTTGCTGCTGCCTTCTTCACGATGCTGTCTGTGTGAGTGGACCAATTCAGTTTGTCTGTGATGTGTATGCCGAGGAACTTAAAACTTACTACCCTCTCCACTACAGTTCCATCGATGTGGATAGGGGGGTGTTCCCTCTGCTGTTTCCTGAAGTCCACAATCATCTCCTTAATTTTGTTGACGTTGAGTGTGAGGTTATTTTCCTGACACCACACTCCGAGGGCCCTCACCTCCTCCCTGTAGGCCGTCTCGTCGTTGTTGGTAATCAAGCCTACCACTGTTGTGTCGTCCGCAAACTTGATGATTGAGTTGGAGGCGTGCGTGGCCACGCAGTCGTGGGTGAACAGGGAGTACAGGTGAGGGCTCAGAACGCACCCTTGTGGGGCCCCAGAGCTTGATGACGAGCTTGGAGGGTACTATGGTGTTAAATGCCGAGCTGTAGTCGATGAACAGCATTCTCACATAGGTATTCCTCTTGTCCAGATGGGTTAGGGCAGATGGGTGTGGTTGAGATTGCATCGTCTGTGGACCTATTTGGGCGGTAAGCAAATTGGAGTGGGTCTAGGGTGTCAGGTAGGGTGGAGGTGATATGGTCCTTGACTAGTCTCTCAAAGCACTTCATGATGACAGTAGTCGTTTAGCTCAGTTACCTTAGCTTTCTTGGGAACAGGAACAATGGTGGCCCTCTTGAAGCATGTGGGAACAGCAGACTGGTATAGGGATTGATAGAATATGTCCGTAAACATACCTGCCAGCTGGTCTGCGTATGCTCTGAGGGCGCGGCTGGGGATGCCGTCTGGGCCTGCAACCTTGCGAGGGTTAACACGTTTAAATGTTTTACTCACCTCAGCTGCAGTGAAGGAGAGTCCGCATGTGTTCGTTGCAGGCCGTGTCAGTGACACTGTATGGTTCTCAAAGCGGGCAAAAAAGTTATTTAGTCTGCCTGGGAGCAAGACATCCTGGTCCGTGACTGGGCTGGTTTTCTTCTTGTAGTCTGTGATTGACTGTAGACCCTGCCACATACCTCTTGTGTCTGAGCCTTTGAATTGAGATTCTACTTTGTCTCTATACTGACGCTCAGCTTGTTTGATAGCCTTGCGGAGGGAATAGCTGCACTGTTTGTATTCGGTCATGTTACCAGTTGTGTGTTTTTATTTCCCAACCGGGAGTCATGCTGAGACCAAGTCTCTTTCTCAGATGAACCCTGCATACACATCAATACACATCAAAAACATCAATATACACTATACACATTAATAATACACATCAATACACTAAAAGCAAAACACAACCATAGAAAATAAACACATTGTTCAGTAAAAAGGTCCTCAATCAGCCTTTTGAATTGCCCTAGAGGCACCAATTCATCCAATTTTAGAGAGCCTTGGAGAGAAAGGTGCAAAAAAACTAAAAGCACATCTGTCACGTTCTGACCTTTATTTCCTTTGTTTTGTCTGTATTTAGTATGGTCAGGGCGTGAGTTGGGGTGGGCAGTCTGTTTGTTTTTCTATGATTTGGGTATTTCTATGTTTCTGCCTAGTATGGTTCTCAATCAGAGGCAGGTGTCATTAGTTGTCTCTGATTGAGAATCATACTTAGGTAGCCTGGGTTTCACTGTGTGTTTGTGGGTGATTGTTCCTGTCTCTGTGTTTGCACAAGATAGGACTGTTTTGGGTTTTCACGTTTCTTGTTTTTGTTAGTTTGTTCATGTGAAGTGATTTATTAAAACATGAATCAAAATAACCACGCTGAAATCCCTTACAAGATTGACCTAACTCAATAGAGATGGAAGGGATCTCCAGAGTTCGCCATCCCTGAGACCGGGTCTGGTATCTCGTACGTCTATAAGTTAACAATGAAGTAAGGTACGACGGAAGTTTATGCAGGAGGCTTTATAAAGAAAGAGTGCAATGCATCGATCTACAAGATTTTAAAGAGGGCCAGCCTACTTTCTGATACAGAGTATAGTGATGTGTACAGAACCTATTGCCTGTAATAAAGTATAGTGCGCTATGATAAACCGATGATAAATAAATGTTGCTAGGGACTCTCCTGGAAGAAGCTAGCTAGCTTACAAAGAATAACAACAAAAAATATCTAGTTAACAGAAGAAAGGAAGACAAAATAAGGACAAAAGAAGGACAGAAGAAAAAGGAAAAGAAAGAGGACAACAAAGTGAAACAGTCAGCACTTCTATTGCAACTTCGTATTTCGTCGTCCTAACGTAGTCTACACTGCTATCTGCCCAGCAGCTAGCCAGCTAGCAAACGTCCACCGTCTACCGAATAGCAGCACTGTAGAAACTATTACACTCAACTGAACGACTTGATTAGTGTAGTGTTAGCTAGCTACATAGTTGTCTTTGCTGTCTTCGTATCCAAGATAATTGTGTAGTTTAGAACGTGTAGTCTTAGAGTGATTATCTTAATTTACCGAGGTTAGCTAGCCAGCTATTTGTCGTCCTTAACGTAGGAGACACTGCTAGCTAGCCAACAGCTAGCCAACGTCTACTGAATAGAACTTCCGCACTCAACAACCCGGTCGCATTCCGCTTCGCTCCACAGGTAGTATCACATTTTTCATTTCATTTCATTACAGCACAACGGTTTGATTTGTTTGATCGTAGCTAGCTACATAGCTAGCTACATAGCCGTCTGTGTATCAAAGATAATTGTGTAGTCTAGAGCGATTTTCTAGGTTAGCTAGCCAGCTATTGTCGTTCTTTTAACGCAACGTAACGTAATCAACACTGCTAGCTAGCCAGCTAGCCCCCGAATAGCAGCACTGTAGAAACTACTACACTCAACGGAACGACTTGATTAGTGTAGTGTCAACAACGCAGCCACTGCCAGCTAGCCTACAAAGTCAACAACACAGTCACTGCCAGCTAGCCTACTTCAGCAGTACTGTATCATTTTTAATAATTTTAGTCAATAAGATTCTTGCTACGTAAGCTTAACTTTCTGAACATTCGAGACGTGTAGTCCACTTGTCATTCCAATCTCCTTGCATTAGCGTAGCCTCTTCTGTAGCCTGTCAACTATGTGTCTGTCTATCCCTGTTCTCTCCTCTCTGCACAGACCATACAAACGCTCCACACCGCGTGGCCGCTGCCACCCTAATCTGGTGGTCCCAGCGCGCACGACCCACGTGGAGTTCCAGGTCTCCGGTAGCCTCTGGAACTGCCGATCTGCAGCCAACAAGGCAGAGTTCATCTCAGCCTATACCTCCCTCCAGTCCCTCGACTTCTTGGCACTGACAGAAACATGGATCACCACAGATAACACTGCTACTCCTACTGCTCTCTCTTCGTCCGCCCATGTGTTCTCGCACACCCCGAGAGCTTCTGGTCAGCGGGGTGGTGGCATAGGGATCCTTATCTCTCCCAAGTGGTCATTCTCTCTTTCTCCCCTTACCCATCTGTCTATCGCCTCCTTTGAATTTCATGCTGTCACAGTTACCAGCCCTTTCAAGCTTAACATCCTTATCATTTATCGCCCTCCAGGTCCCCTCGGAGAGTTCATCAATGAGCTTGATGCCTTGATAAGCTCCTTTCCTGAGGACGGCTCACCTCTCACAGTTCTGGGCGACTTTAACCTCCCCACGTCTACCTTTGACTCATTCCTCTCTGCCTCCTTCTTTCCACTCCTCTCCTCTTTTGACCTCACCCTCTCACCTTCCCCCCCCTACTCACAAGGCAGGCAATACGCTCGACCTCATCTTTACTAGATGCTGTTCTTCCACTAACCTCATTGCAACTCCCCTCCAAGTCTCCGACCACTACCTTGTATCCTTTTCCCTCTCGCTCTCATCCAACACTTCCCACACTGCCCCTACTCGGATGGTATCGCGCCGTCCCAACCTTCGCTCTCTCTCCCCCGCTACTCTCTCCTCTTCCATCCTATCATCTCTTCCCTCTGCTCAAACCTTCTCCAACCTATCTCCTGATTCTGCCTCCTCAACCCTCCTCTCCTCCCTTTCTGCATCCTTTGACTCTCTATGTCCCCTATCTTCCAGGCCGGCTCGGTCCTCCCCTCCCGCTCCGTGGCTTGACGAATCATTGCGAGCTCACAGAACAGGGCTCCGGAAGGCCGAGCGGAAATGGAGGAAAACTTGCCTCCCTGCGGACCTGGCATCCTTTCACTCCCTCCTCTCTACATTTTCCTCCTCTGTCTCTGCTGCTAAAGCCACTTTCTACCACTCTAAATTCCAAGCATCTGCCTCTAACCCTAGGAAGCTCTTTGCCACCTTCTCCTCCCTCCTGAATCCTCCTCCCCCTCCCCCCCCTCCTCCCTCTCTGCAGATGACTTCGTCAACCATTTTGAAAAGAAGATCGACGACATCCGATCCTCGTTTGCTAAGTCAAACAACACCGCTGGTTCTGCTCACACTGCCCTACCCTGTGCTCTGACCTCTTTCTCCCCTCTCTCTCCAGATGAAATCTCGCGTCTTGTGACGGCCGGCCGCCCAACAACCTGCCCGCTCGACCCTATCCCCTCCTCTCTTCTCCAGACCATTTCCGGAGACCTTCTCCCTTACCTCACCTCGCTCATCAACTTATCCCTGACCGCTGGCTACGTCCCTTCCGTCTTCAAGAGAGCGAGAGTTGCACCCCTTCTGAAAAAACCTACACTCGATCCCTCCGATGTCAACAACTACAGACCAGTATCCCTTCTTTCTTTTCTCTCCAAAACTCTTGAACGTGCCGTCCTTGGTCAGCTCTCCCGCTATCTCTCTCAGAATGACCTTCTTGATCCAAATCAGTCAGGTTTCAATACTAGTCATTCAACTGAGACTGCTCTTCTCTGTATCACGGAGGCGCTCCGCACCGCTAAAGCTAACTCTCTCTCCTCTGCTCTCATCCTTCTAGACCTATCGGCTGCCTTCGATACTGTGAACCATCAGATCCTCCTCTCCACCCTCTCCGAGTTGGGCATCTCCGGCGCGGCCCACGCTTGGATTGCGTCCTACCTGACAGGTCGCTCCTACCAGGTGGCGTGGCGAGAATCTGTCTCCTCACCACGCGCTCTCACCACTGGTGTCCCCCAGGGCTCTGTTCTAGGCCCCCTCCTATTCTTGCTATACACCAAGTCACTTGGCTCTGTCATAACCTCACATGGTCTCTCCTATCATTGCTATGCAGACGACACACAATTAATCTTCTCCTTTCCCCCTTCTGATGACCAGGTGGCGAATCGCATCTCTGCATGTCTGGCAGACATATCAGTGTGGATGACGGATCACCACCTCAAGCTGAACTTCGGCAAGACGGAGCTGCTCTTCCTCCCGGGGAAGGACTGTCCGTTCCATGATCTCGCCATCACGGTTGACAACTCCATTGTGTCCTCCTCCCAGAGCGCTAAGAACCTTGGCGTGATCCTGGACAACACCCTGTCGTTCTCAACTAACATCAAGGCGGTGGCCCGTTCCTGTAGGTTCATGCTCTACAACATCCGCAGAGTACGACCCTGCCTCACACAGGAAGCGGCGCAGGTCCTAATCCAGGCACTTGTCATCTCCCGTCTGGATTACTGCAACTCGCTGTTGGCTGGGCTCCCTGCCTGTGCCATTAAACCCCTACAACTCATCCAGAACGCCGCAGCCCGTCTAGTGTTCAACCTTCCCAAGTTCTCTCACGTCACCCCGCTCCTCCGCTCTCTCCACTGGCTTCCAGTTGAAGCTCGCATCCGCTACAAGACCATGGTGCTTGCCTACGGAGCTGTGAGGGGAACGGCACCTCAGTACCTCCAGGCTCTGATCAGGCCCTACACCCAAATAAGGGCACTGCGTTCATCCACCTCTGGCCTGCTCGCCTCCCTACCACTGAGGAAGTACAGTTCCCGCTCAGCTCAGTCAAAACTGTTCGCTGCTCTGGCTCCCCAATGGTGGAACAAACTCCCTCACGACGCCAGGACAGCGGAGTCAATCACCACCTTCCGGAGACACCTGAAACCCCACCTCTTTAAGGAATACCTAGGATAGGATAAAATAATCCTTCTCACCCCCTTCCCCCCCCTTAAAATATTTAGATGCACTATTGTAAAGTGGTTGTTCCACTGGATGTCATAAGGTGAATGCACCAATTTGTAAGTCGCTCTGGATAAGAGCGTCTGCTAAATGACTTAAATGTAAATGTAAATAAACTGTGCCCAATGGCTTCAATACAGTAGCAGCTACATTCATATAGACAATATCCCCATAGTTTATAAACAGTATGAATGTTGACTGAATGATTTGTTTTGTGTTATTTAATGAAAGGCATGACCTATTCATATAAAATAAGCCCATTTTAATTCTTAACTACTGTAGCTCATCATGCTTTTTGAAAGATAGCTTTTCATCAATCCAGATGCAGGGACATGATCAATGAGGATACAATGTACATATGTATAAATCATCAGATACATTTAAGTGGTTTGAAGAATAACATACAGTGCCTTGAAAGTATTCGGCCCCCTTGAACTTTGCCACCTTTTGCCACATTTCAGGCTTCAAACATAAAGATATAAAACTGTATTTTTTTGTGAAGAATCAACAACAAGTGGGACACAATCATGAAGTGGAACGACATTTATTGGATATTTCAAACTTTTTTAACAAATCAAAAACTGAAAAATTGGGCGTGCAAAATTATTCAGCCCCTTTACTTTCAGTGCAGCAAACTCTCTCCAGAAGTTCAGTGAGGATCTCTGAATGATCCAATGTTGACCTAAATGACTAATGATGATAAATACAATCCACCTGTGTGTAATCAAGTCTCCGTATAAATGCACCTGCACTGTGATAGTCTCAGAGGTCCGTTAAAAGCGCAGAGAGCATCATGAAGAACAAGGAACACACCAGGCAGGTCCGAGATACTGTTGTGAAGAAGTTTAAAGCCGGATTTGGATATAAAAGATTTCCCAAGCTTTAAACAGCCCAAGGAGCACTGTGCAAGCAATAATATTGAAATGGAAGGAGTATCAGACCACTGCAAATCTACCAAGATTTGGCCGTCCCTCTAAACTTTCAGCTCATACAAGGAGAAGACTGATCAGAGATGCAGCCAAGAGGCCCATGATCACTCTGGATGAACTGCAGAGATCTACAGCTGAGGTGGGAGACTGTCCATGGGACAACAATCAGTCGTATATTGCACAAATCTGGCCTTTATGGAAGAGTGGCAAGAAGAAAGCCATTTCTTAAAGATATCCATAAAAAGTGTTGTTTAAAGTTTGCCACAAGCCACCTGGGATACACACCAAACATGTGGAAGAAGGTGCTCTGGTCAGATGAAACCAAAATTGAACTTTTTGGCAACAATGCAAAACGTTATGTTTGGCGTAAAAGCAACACAGCTCATCACCCTGAACACACCATCCCCACTGTCAAACATGGTGGTGGCAGCATCATGGTTTGGGCCTGCTTTTCTTCAGCAGGGACAGGGAAGATGGTTAAAGTTGATGGGAAGATGGATGGAGCCAAATACAGGACCATTCTGGAAGAAAACCTGATGGAGTCTGCAAAAGACCTGAGACTGGGACGGAGATTTGTCTTCCAACAAGACAATGATCCAAAACATAAAGCAAAATCTACAATGGAATGGTTCAGAAATAAACATATCCAGGTGTTAAAATGGCCAAGTCAAAGTCCAGACCTGAACCCAATCGAGAATCTGTGGAAAGAACTGAAAACTGCTGTTCACAAATGCTCTCCATCCAACCTCACTGAGCTTGAGCTGTTTTGCAAGGAGAAATGGGGAAAAATTTCAGTCTTTCGATGTGCAAAACTGATAGAGACATACCCCAAGCGACTTACAGCTGTAATCGCAGCAAAAGGTGGCGCTACAAAGTATTAACTTAAGGGGGCTGAATAATTTTGCACGCCCAATTTTTCAGTTTTTGATTTGTTAAAAAAGTTTGAAATATCCAATAAATGTCGTTCCACTTCATGATTGTGTCCCAAATATAGTTTTATATCTTTATGTTTGAAGCCTGAAATGTGGCAAAAGGTGGCAAAGTTCAAGGGGGCCGAATACTTTCGCAAGGCACTGTATATACTTGGTTTTACCTGCATTAATTACCAATTTCAGTTCAACAAATGCTTTCGGCAAAGCAATGAAGGCAGATTGAAGCCCCCAAAAAAGAGGCTGGTCAACCATGGATGAAATAGCACACACAACAGTGTCATCTGCATACAGGTTTATGTTAATTGATTTTGCAGATATACAAACATTGTTTATATAGACAGTAAAATGTACAGGACCTAAAAATCGATCCCTGTGGGATACCTTTTGTAATATCAAGGAAGCCTGACTGACAGGACTCAATGTGTTTTTTTCTGATGATGTTATTGATATTTATTGGAAAGGAGCATCAAGCTTATCACCTTCACCACAATTGATTTCATCTGTAGCCTAATAAACTGCAATTATAACTTATTTTTTTACTTAACCTTTATTTAAATTGGCAAGTCGGTTAAGAACAAATTCTTATTTACAATGATGGCCTACATCGGCCAAACCTGGACGACACTGGGCCAATTCTGGCCGGTTGTGATACAGCCTGGATTTGAACCAGGGTTTAGGTAGAGACAACACTAGCACTGACATGCAGTGCCTTACAGCTACGCCACTTGGGAGCCCCTTTCCTGATTTCGTAGTGGGAAGACCATACAATATATCATTGCGTGACTCCAAATTGACTTCGATATAAATATTTCCACTACCATTTATCACATAATTCATTTTACAGACAAAAAGATCCCACCATATCGAACTAATTGTACCGGCATTTCATATTTCCATCAGCCCCATCGTATCTTTTTCATGCACTAGCTAATTTATCCGCATCAAATGGTTGGATGATCACCTGGTTAATGATTCCGCAATCAGGGAAGCAGAAAAAAAACTATTTTAAGCAAGGCATCTACAGTACAGTGGCACATCACAAGTAGAACGTTTTTCATCAACCAGACACAGAGATCCCGCTGGTCTCATCCTGACCACGTGTGGCCTGCTTTCTTCCCATATGGGTGCTTCCAATATGGGTGGATGTCATCATAAGGATTTTATTACCATACAATGAGACAGACGGGGAGAAAGCACAACAACCAAAGCATAAATATTGTCTTCGTATCCCACACTCTCGTAAACCTGAAAGGTCAGTCAAAATATGATGAATGGTAGAGATCGGCTTAACCACCTCCCATTACCACCTGCCCTTGGCCTACGGTATGTGACCACGGAACTGGGAGAAGAAAAACAACTTTTGACTACTGGAAAATGGGGAGTTGGCCAGTGTCAAGCCAGAATGTACATGTACATAAGCAAATGAAATATGGCAAGCCAGAACCAAAACAAACAAACAACAAGCCTCCCTAATCTGCAGGGCTGCTAGAATTTTTAGGACAAGAATATAGCTTTTTATATCATGGTGCCTCTAATCGTTGAGACCTGTGTTGCATGAAATTAAACTTGCAATGCTCTATCATAGTAATAGAATCATATACTGCTTCTACGCCATCCTACTATTGCATTGCCCTACTCTTAAACCAGGGCTGCCCAACCCTCTTCCTGGAGATCTACCGTCCAGTGGGTTTTCAGTCCAACCCTAATTTAACACAACTGATTCTGCTAATCAGCTGCCTGTCAACAAGACGTTAACTATCTGAATCAGATATGCTAAATTAGGGTTGGACTGAAACCCTACAGGACAGTAGATCTCCAGGAAGAGGGTTGGGTAGCCCTGTCCTAAACTCTCAATTGCCAAACTCACCCTTCCCAACTCAATAAGCTCTTTGTGCAGCCATAAAAGTACCCCCCTCCCCTTAAACAATATGAGACTGACCTTTTCCAGCCCCATGCCATCCAGGTTCAGCTTCTCCATGTAGCGTCCGAAGCTCTGGAAGGCGTTGTCGGGGATGCTCCTCAGGGGGTTCTTGGCCAGGCTCAGTTCCTCCACCACTCTCAGCTTGCTCATGGCCAGGCCAGGATAGGTGGACAGCCTGTTCCTGTCCAGGTGCAAGATGGCCAGGTTCTCCACGTCGTCCAGAGAGCCCGGCTGCAGCGAGTTAATCTCATTGCCACTCATGTGCAGCCAGCGCAGGTCTTTGGCTCCGGCGAAGGTGCCTGGCTTGATGTCACGCAGCTTGTTGTCGTTGAGCTGCAGGATGAACAGGTTGATCATGGGTGAGAAGATTCCCTTGGGCAGGTCGCTGATGTGGTTGCCATCCAGGTAGAGGTAAGTGAGCTCGGTGAGGTCCTCGAAGGCACCTGGCTTGATGCTGGTGATCTCGTTGTTGGACAGGTAGAGGTAGATTAGCTTCTTGAGTCCCTTGAAGGCCTGGCCGCCAATCTCATGGAGCTGGCAGTGCTGCATGTGCAACGAGATGAGACCCTTGCTGCTGGCGAAGGAGCCAGTGGGCAGGCTGCCCAGGTTGTTCCTTTGCAGGTTGAGCAGACGGGTGGCCTCGGACACCTGCGGGATCTTCTTCAGCCCCACGTTGTCACAGATGACATGCTGCAGGTCCCCATGGCAGTGACACTGAGCCGGGCACTGGCTGGGGGCGCCCCAAACAGCCGGGCCGAGGACCAGCAGGCAAGTCCCCACCAACAGGAAGCTCACACACGGCATACTGACGCCACTACTCTGCTCAGTCTCTCCACCTGGTCTGTCTTCTGTCTTCTTGAGAGCTTCTTCTTACTGCTTGACAGGCACTCTAAGCTAGAAATTCCTCCAGAAAGCCTCAGGGAGATAGAAAGAGAGAGCAAAAGGATTCAGAAAGGGAAGGCAAGAGGTGAATGGTGTGAAAGAGGGGGAGAGTGAGAGTGCACGTGACTGAGAGAGGAGGGCAGTGCAAAAAAGATTCACTCCAGGCTTTGAGAGGAGGATGGAACGGCAGTCAACAGAACACAGCACTATTTATAACATTTATTTAAGGAAAAAATTGAGAAGGGCTTGCCAGGGTGTTACGTGGAGACCGCGGGGCTGCAAGAGGAAGTCAAGTGTCTTTGACAGTTTAACCCTGCACATGCCGGAGGACAGGTCGGGGATCTTCCACTGACCATAGTCAGTCAATTTTACTAACTTCTGGTTAAACTTTGTAAAAAGCTTTCAGATCTTCTGCATGAGACATTTAAGCAAATAGTTTGTGTGCGTGCATACTTTTCTGTTGCTTGTTATGGTAAGCACGCAAACGATCTCTAGTTAATACTTGGTCATTTTAGTAATATAAGCAGAACAATTGTGTAAACATTGCACTCTCAAGAAGAAATCAAATACAGTGTCTTGGTGGTTCAGGCACTTTTGACTGCCACTATAGAGTAGCAATGGTCTGTATACCTGTACAGGTTACCAGGGTTTTTGTTGGGTAGATAAGGAGCCCTCCACTGGTCGTAGTCATTGTCGGTCATTTCTAAAATATTTGCCTGAGTGAGTTAGTGAGTGTGCAGTCAGACGGCAGGTAAGAGGTTAAGGTGGCAGTGTTTAGGGTTCCAGATGTCTATTGTTTTTCAGTCTGTGGTCGGAGGAAAAGGAGCCCGTAATCATCCCCAGATGGTTGGCAAGAGGCTGGACTCCTTTTCAATTCACAACAATGGGTGCGTTTATGAATCCGATGGACACTCTCATGATAAGTGAAATCTTGAGTTTACTCAACAAATCTAGCGGTTTATCGGGAACATCTTTCTCCTGGCTGTCCAAGTGAATTTCTCACCGTCCCCATTCCCAAACAGCTCCTGCAATGCTTCTTTGTTCACCAGTCATGACCCTACTCAGCCACTCTATCACTACTGGACTTACACCTGTGAGTTGAACATTTCACCCCCAGAGGGATGGGCTCATGTGGCAGCAGATCAATCATCTAGCAAGCGCTTCAAAGGCTGTTACCGATGGTGACTCTGTTGGTCCAGATGCCAAGTCTTTGTCTTCACTTCCCTCTATTTACAAGTTGACCTAGTTAAAATGTGTCAATTTAAAAGCAGTTATCAAGAAAAGGTTATAAGGAAGACTCAGTCAGGGATGTAAACAGTGACACCTCACTGAGCTCCCATGCCCTAGCCTGCTGATTCCCCTCCTGCTCTTAGCTGACTCAGCTGGGCCCGGTGTGGGAACTGTGAAGTGCAGCGCTGACAGGGAACTCTCCACCAGACACTGGGCACTGGCATACAGGCATACTTTTCCATGCACCCTCAGTCACCTTATCCGACTACCTCTGCAAATAACATAACTTTTGACAGGGTTGTAGATAGTCATGCATAGTGGTGTGGTGATACTGTATGTTTAATTGTGCTCTAACAGTGTGGTTTATTTTTTGATTGACAGATTGCCTATGGAACTATGGAGAACAGACCCGTGACATTCTGTGGCTTCCCATGAGACAACTTGGTGAGAAAGTCACAAACTTGGATGCATTACCAATAACTTAGCGGTACGTCTCATCCACCTGAGTCAATTTATGTGCATATGTTTGAATGTCTTAAACTTAAAATATACTTCTTGTATATTGTAAAGTTGTATTGTCACGTGCACGAGTACAGTGAAATGCCTTTCTTCAAAGCTATGTCTATTAAGCATGCCTACACATGTACATGTCTTATCCACAAACATAGAACTGCTGAGAGCATGATTTTATTACCATGTGGTAAATGATTGCAGTAGAGTAGAGTAGACCCTGTTGTTCTTACCACTGCTGTTTCTCAGGCTAAGGTAGTTGACCCTGGCTCTGGAGAGCTCAAGCCTCTTCAGGGACTACTGTATGATGCTGGAGTACTCTGGGAAGGCCGTTGCCAAGACAGATGAGTGCATCACCAAAGAATCAAAGCCATTGTGTTGAACTCAATTGTACCAACATTTTTGCAGAACCCGTTGGACCAATGTTATGTTTTAGCAGGCACAGGTTAACAGGAAAGGGAGGCCATGTACAGCAAAGTGCCTTACACAGCACAGTCAGCTAAACACCGACAGCCAAAAGATTTTGCACTATTTTTAGGACCAACCCTGATTATCTTGTGACAGCCTTGAAAACCACCTCATCAATCTGTGACTGTGACAAGCTGTGACAATCTGTGACAAGCTGCTTTTTACACCAAATAAAAGGTTTTACACTTTTTAGCCATGTTACCAAATCTCTAGGGACCAAGAGTTGAGAGTTGAAGGACCTCTACCTGCCTTTTTACAGTGCATTTGGAAAGTAATTCAGACCCTTTCACTTTCTCCTAATGCTAATCTTATTCTAAAATGTATTAAATCGTTTTTTTCTACACACAATAGCCCATAATGACAAAGCAAAAACAGATTTTTAGAAATGTTAGCAAATGTATAAAAAAAAAAAAATATTACATTTACATAAGTATTCAGACTATCTACTCTACTTTGTCGAAAGAACCTTTGGCAGCGATTGCAGCCTCAAGTCTTATTGGGTATGACGCTACAAGCTTGACACACCTGTATTTGGAGAGTTTCTCCCATTCTTCCCCAGGCCAGGTGATGAGCTGTGCCTGGTTTCCTCCAGACATGATGCTTGGCATTCAGGCCAAAGGGTTCAATCTTGGTTTCGTCAGACCAGAGAATCTTGTTACTCATGGTCTGAGAGTCATTTAGGTAACTTTTGGCAAACTCCAAGCGGGCTATCATGTGCCTTTTACTGAGGAGAGGCTTCCTTCTGGCCACCATTAAGGCTTCCTTCTACCATTCACCATGGCTTCCTTCTACCATTAAGGTGGTGGAGTGCTACAAAGATGGTCCTTCTGGAAGGTTCTCCCATCTCCACAGACGAACTCTGGTTCTCTGTCAGAGTGACCATCGGGTCCTTGGTCACCTCCCTGACCAAGGCCCTACTCCCCAATTGCTCAGTTTGGCCAGGTGGCCAGCCCTGTGAAGAATCTTGGTGGTTCCAAACCACTTCCATTTCAGAATGATGGAGGCCACTGTGTTCTTGGGACCTTCAATGCTACAGAAATGTTTGGTACCCTTCCCCAGATCTGTGCCTCAACACAATCCTGTCTCTGAGGTCTACAGACAATTCCTTAGACCTCAAAGGCTTGTTTTTTTTCTCTGACATGCACTGACAACTGTGGGACCTTGTATAGACAGGTGTGTGCCTTTCCAAATCATGTCCAATCAATTGAATTTACCACAGGTGGACTCCAATCAAATTGTGCAAACATCTCAATGGATCAATGGAAGCAGGATGCATCTGAGCCCAATTTCGAGTCTCACAGCAAAGGGTCTGAATGCTTTCTAAAAACCTGTTCTCACTTTGGCATTATGGGATATTGTGTGTAGACTAACCCATTTTAGAATAAGGCTGTAACAAAATGTGAAAAAAGTGAAGGGATCTGTATACTTTCTTAAAATAAAACAAAATGCACCATTACATGTCAGGCGTAGGTGTGTATGTTTTTATTGGGAGGACAGGCCTTTTTTGCTTTTCCATTGATCTCAGTGGAAGGTGGACGGCTGTCAAGCCTGTGGGACACCTCTCGAACATTCCTATAGAGGCATGCAGACATACAGCTGGTTAGGATTTCCTCTCAGGTTCATTTTTTCCCACAATACATATGCTCCGCACATGACACTTGTCTGAGTCAGGTCTGCAATTCTTCTGGATGAGAGACCCAGACCCTGCCCTGGAACAGATCAGAGGGCCAAAAAGATCACAGGTGCCTTCGAGGCCTGCTGAGGGTTTTAGTCAGATACTTGAAAATCAAATGGAAAATACACGTGGGTGTATCTCAGGAATGCAATGTTTTACAAATATTGAGATTTGTTTACTGAATGCAGAGACTTTTCTTTGGGACCATACCGTATGTCAATACTGTATGTCACTGACCAGCAAAGTACTGGATCACAGACATGACTGCTGGAGATTTTGGCCCAATATTAACCAGCTTTGGTGATATTGACTGATCCAACATATTTTATGAACACTTTTGACTATGACCAGGCCAACAATATCTGTCATTCTCCACCACAACTTGGATGTGGAGCACCAGAACAGCCCAAACCACCCAGTCAGTGTGACACTGCAGTACCTGTGATATTCAGACAACCCCCACATTCCAGAGGACCACTAACAAGGCTATTCTTGTATATATATATTTGTTACTTGACTTGAGACTTGACTTGCTTTTAGAATGCACAGGACTTGATTCGAGTCTCGACCTGTTCTACTTGGGACTCGACTTGAGATTCAGATCTTGTGACTTGAGACTTGCTTGTGACTCAAATAATAGTGACTTGGTCCCACCTCTGTATCACAACCAGCCATGATTGGGAATCCCATAGGGCGGCACACAATTGGCCCAGTGTCATCCGGGTTTGGCTGGTGTAGGCCATCATTGTAAATATGAATTTGTTCTTAACTGACTTGCCTAGTTAAAGGTTCAATAAAATAAAACATTAAAATAAAGCTCTGGATGGAGGCGCTTGCAGAGAAGAAGGCATGATGACCATTGACCCAATGGTCATAACAGACACTGGGCTAGGAAGACAAAACGACAACCTCCCTTTGGTGGGGGGCCGGGGGTTGTGCCATAAAGGCCTTTTGTGGTGAGGGAATCTTCCAACAAACAAATGTACAGTGAGCAAAAAGTAATGTCAAGAGCATCGTTATTGTGAAGGTTTTCAATGTGGAAAGTTCACCTAACTGAAGTGTTTCATGGCCCTCTAAATCATTGTCAAAGAAAGGCAATAAGGTACTTGGGTTGTGGGTAGAATTTAAAACGTTTGCTACTGGCTGCTGAAACATCACTACTAGACTTGTTAAATGAGCAAAGCATCATATTGTTTTGGACCCTTTTCCTTCGTATGATAATAAGTTACAGCTGTGAAGAAACCATCTGTAAACACAGGCAAAACATAATGTGCACCCAGAATGAATGATCTTCTCTCCTGTTAGTTCTACCCACTGAGAGGGACTGTTTCAGTATATGCAACTAATTTAGAAACGTATGATATGAATGTGATTAAATGCCAATAATTGAAAGGGAATTTGTGTTGTTCACACCATTGGTTCGTTATTTTCTTGCCAGCTATGTCAAAATAACAGGGGACCTCAAATGGTTATTTAAAAGTCTAGACAAAATTATCATGATTCTACATGTTTCATGCATAGCTTCGAAACATGTAGAATCCTGAACATTTTGTCTAGACTCTAAAATAACAATTTGAGGTCCCCTGATCTTTTGACAGTGGTTCAACTGGATTAGATGGGCAGATGGACTACTTTTAAAATAGATTGGTTTAGATCATTGTCACTGCCAATGTATGTGATTGCTGGTTTCCTTTCTGTTTGAATGAACACATGATAATGTTGGGGGGAATTATTTTGTGTGATCCCTTCTACATATAAAATAATGTGAATCTACATCCTAATTTAGAAAGAAAACTATTTGGAATAGTTTTCGTGTAGTTTTATTTCATTTACATGTACAAAGGTCATCCACCAGGTGGCAGTGTGGATTTAAGGTTCCGTGGAGTTTCTCATTCAGTCTTGTTCCTAGTGAAATCAAATTATATTTGGCAATATACCCGTGTTTTGCAGATGCTATTGCGGGTGTAGCGAAATGCTTTGGTCAGAACTGTTTTGATCTGGGCAGAACAAATGTGACTGAACAGTCAGTGGGCAGAGTTTACACTTAACGGCGTTTTCATTATTTAATCTTACTCTTTCTCAATGCATCTTCCCTCGTTTCCTTGCACAGTCTCTCCTCACTTCTTCAAACCGCAATGGAGAATGTCCAAGTGGGGTCCTTCTTTGAGGGGTTCCCCCATTTTAATGTATTCATAGCAAGATAGACCAGAGTCTGACGTTTCCAACGGGAACTAATTAATCATAGCGGGTAAAACAAGCAATGTGGGCAGAGCGCGTTCTAGCATGTATTTGCACTCTGAAATGTGTGTGTGCAATTACGCAATTCGCCCTTGCACTCCTAAACAATGGCAAATAAACTTTGGCAAAGGGTAAAGTCTACTAAACGTAGTCCACTCTGTTTGTTACGGATTGTCGTTTTGGCAACAGAAAACTGTATGGAGATCAAATGTTTCATCGATGAGAAAATTGGCAGAATGTAGGCCAAAATCCATCTCGCCCCATTTCCTAACACTGCCGGCCACTGGGCTTCCTATCATTACCATATTTGTTAATGAGTGGAAACGCCAACCGGATGCATCACAGTTACAGGTGCTTCAACCAAGTACTGAGTAAAATGTCTGAAAAAGTGATATTTCAGTGAATGTTTAGATTTTTTATTTGCTAAAATTTCTAAAAACCTGTTTTTGCTTTGTCATTATGGGGTATTGTGTGTAGATTGATGAGAATGATTATATAGTTTTAAATTAATTTTAGAATAAGGCTATAACGTAACCAAATGTTGAACAAGTCAAGAGGTTTAAATTATTTCCGAATTTACAGTGCACTCGGAAATAAGTTTTTACTCAGTACTTGGTTGAAGCACCTTTGGCAGCGATTACAGCCTCCTGTCTTCTTGGGTATGACACTACAAGCTTGGCACATCTATACTTGGAGTTTCTCCCATTCTTCTCACCTCCCTGACCAAAGCCCTTCTCCTCCGATTGGTCAGTTTAGTCAGGCAGCCAGCTCTAGGAAGAGTCTTGGTGGTTCCAAACTGCTTCCATTTAAGAATGATGAGACACCCAAGTCATAGACGGTTCTCTCTGCTACCGCACAGCAAGCGGTACCGATGCACCAAGTCTGGAACCAACAGACTGACTCAGTACTGGTTCCCCTTGTATAGCCAAGTTATTGTTTCTCATTATGTATCTATTATTAAATGTTTTATATTATTTCTCTATTTTCTTTCTCTCTGCATTGTTGGGAAGGGGCTGTAAGTAAGCATTTCAATGTTAGTCTACACCTGTTGTGACAAATACAACTTGATATCATACTAATTTGATTTTCGTTTACTATGTTATACGTCTACCCCAGAGTCCAGGTTGTTCAGGCAGAGCTGCCCTCAAAACCAGGGCCAGATTATATCCAAGCTGCCCTGTAGCGCAACTGCACTAGACAGCCAACAGCTGTATTAAATATAATTAAAAGGCACATTTTCGTCTGTCTATAGTGTGAATCGGATTGAAACCTGGCCTAGATCAAAGGAAAAGTCCAATATACAATCTGTATTTAGCTCGTCATAAGACGCTAGGTTTGAATTTCTGTTATTTGGATTGTGGACTCCCTGAAGTTGATTTATAGTTGGCTTTATATATTTTTTATTTTCTCAACATTTGAAGACAACTGATCATACCTCATGACATATAACTAATAGACTGATGTATAATCAAAATGTTTATTTGAATCTAAAATCATCCCATAAAATAAATCTGAAATAAATTAACAAAACTATGTACATTAAAAACATACAAACAGGCAATATTGCAATTGAATAAAACTGATCAAATAAATGTGAAAATAAGGGGAAAATATTTTGCACAGGATGACGTGCTACTTACTTCAAATATAGGTTGCCAACACACATTTGTGTGATATACAGTGCATTCGGAAAGTATTCAGACCCCGTGACTTTTTACACATTGTTACGTTAGTCTATTCTAAAATGCATTTAAAAAAGAATTTAATCCTCAAAGCTACACACAATATCCAATGACAAAGCGAAAAACAGGTTTTTAGATTTTTTTGCAAATGTATAAAAAAAAAACAATAAAAAAACAGAAACCTTATTTACATAAGTATTCAAACTCTTTGCTATGAGACTCAATTGAGCTCAGGTGCATCCTGTTTCCATTGATCATCCTTGAGATGTTTCTACAACTTGATTGGAGTTCACCTGTTGTAAAATTCAATTGATTGGACATGATTTGGAAAGGCACAGACCTGTCTATATAAAGATCCCACAAGTGCATGTCAGAGCAAAAACCAAGCCATGAGGTCAAAAGAATATTCCGTAGAGCTCCGAGACAGGATTGTGTCAAGGCACAGATCTGGGGAAAGATAACAAAAAAATGTCTGCAGCATTGAAGGTCCCCATGAACACAGTGGCCATCACTCTTAAATGGAAGAAGTTTGGAACCACCAAGACTTCCTAGAGATGGCTGCCCGGCCAAACTGAGGGAGAAGGACCTTGATCAGGGAGGTGACGCCGATGGTCACTGTGACAGAGCTCCAGAGTTCCTCTGTGGAGATGGTTGTCCTTCTGAAAGGTTCTCCCATCTCTGCAGCACTCCACCAATCAGGCCTTTATGGTAGAGTGGCCAGACGGAAGACACTCCTCAGTAAAAGGCACATGACAGCCCACTTGGTTTGCCAAAAGGCACCTAAAGGACTCTCAGACCATGAGAAACAAGATTCTCTGGTCTGATGAAACCAAGATTGAACTCTTTGGCCTGAATGCCAAGTGTCATGTTTGGAGGAAACCTCGCACCATCCCTACGGTGAAGCATGTTGGTGGCAGCATCATTAGGTTGTTAGGTTGTTTTTCAGCGGCAGGGACTGGGAGACTACTCAGGATTGAGGTAAAGATGAATGGAGTACAGAGACCCTTGATGAAAACCTGCTCCAGAGCACAACAGGACAACAACCCTAAGCACGAAGCCAAGACAACGCAGGAGTGACTTTGGAACAAGTCACTGAATGTCCTTGAGTGGCCTAGCCAGAGCCCGTACTTGAACCTGATCTAACATCTCTGGAGAAACCTGAAAGCGACGTTTCCCATCCAACCTGACAGAGCTTGAGAGGATCTGCAGCGAATGGGAGAAACTCCCCAAATACAGGTGTGCCAAGGTTGTAGCTTCATACCAAAGAAGACTCAAGGCTTCAACAAAGTACTGAATAAAGGGTCTGAATACTTGTGCAAATGTGGTTTCATTTTTTATTTTATGTTTCTTTTTTTTTTTTACTCTAAAAACCTGTTTTTCCTTAGTCATTATGGGGTATTGATGAGGGAAAAAAACAATTGAATCCCTTTTAGATTAAGGCTGTAACGTAACAAAATGTGGAAAATGTCAAGGGGTCTGAATACTTTCCGAATACACTCTGTATAAAAAAAAAATTATTCTTCAATAAGATAACACTGAAAATTAAGAAAAACTTTCAGTTAAAATCCCAAAACTGAAAACTGGCAAAAGTGGTCTAAAACACCATGACGACACCACTCAATTGGACAACTTTATATATGTGATCAATATGACCAATACTGTGCACCATATGGTTAACAGGGCAGGAAGCCCAGAATACTCACCACAAGACAAGAAGGATTTCCATCATCATCCCTTCTGAACATGTTAAAGCCAACACATGTTTACGGTTTCCATTCAATTTTAACACAGACCACACAAACAAAACTGTAAAATATTAGATTCTTCAAATGGTTATTGGAATTAAACTCAAGGTCAGAAAGGCAGATGAGGTTGACATAGGATATTTAAACCACCATCAATTATTGATGGGCAATATGTCAGCCTGTTAGGAGCAGGTCCATGTGGTGAACGATCATTCCAGGCTATTAAACACATCTACACCACTGTGCCAGCTGCCAAGTCATTAACCGTAGTTTTCCATTCATAAATGGAAAATAACAGATGGAAAGTTGCAGGAGATGGGGTCTCTCCACAGCCTGAGGCAAAGCTGCTAGATACAGTAATACAGACATGTGCATCTTATTTCTTCTGACTCTGGCTAATCTATAGTCTCTCACCTGCTACAGTACCAGTTGCCACGCACTGACAAATCGTAACAGTTAAATCAAATAAACGGAGTGTACAAAACATTATGAACACCCGCTCCTTCCACGACAGACTGACCAGCTGAATTCAGGTAAAAGAATTCAGGTGAAAGCTATGATCCCTTATTGATGTTACTTGTTAAATCCACTTCAAATCAGTGTAGATGAAGGGTTAACTATGTTTTTTTAAGACTCGACAAAAGTGACACATTGGTTGTGTATGTGTGCCATTCAGAGGGTGAATGGGAAGACTAGATTTAAGTGCCTTTGAATGGGGTATGGCAGTAGGTGCCAGGCGCACCGGTTTGTGTCAAGAACTGCAACCCTGCTGGGTTTTTCACGCTCAACAGTTTCCCGTGTGTATCAAGAATGGTCCACCACCCAAAGGACATCCAGCCAACTTGACAACTCTGGGAAGCATTGGAGTCAACATGGGCCAGAATCCCTCTAACGCTTTCGACACCTTGTAGAGTCCATGCCCTGACGAATTGTGGCTGTTCTGAGGGCAAAAGGGAGGGGGTAAAACTGAATATTAGGAAGTGTTCTTCATGTTTTATACACTCAATGTATATTTGAATCCCTCACTGTTTCCTCTATATAGTCCCACAAGCACTAAAGGGTCAGAATGACACAAAGATAGCCTGTTAATATGTAGTGACTGCAAAGAGGGGCCAGTATTACAGTATGTGAAAAGTGTTTAATCGTGCGGGCCATTTTTATGTCCTCATTTGAAAGTCAACACAAATGCTTTCTGTTTTAAGACATAGTCTTGTCCATTGGCAGAAGGAAGGTGTTTGGGGGGGGGGCTTGGCAGTGGGGACTGTCTGTCGCCGTCACACAATGAGAGACAGTAGGTCAGGGGGGGAGAGAGAGGGGGGTGCTGTGATGGCTGTCAGTGTGCCGGGGTCCAGGCCATTCATCGCCCTGCTGCAAACACAACACACAAACACAACATGGGTTAGTCTGGTCTACTGACGGCAACATCTCACTTATTGCTACTTACAAAATGAACCTTGCTGGATTCATATTATGGGGTGGTAAAACAGGTATATTAGCATAGCAAACATAATATCTGCCTAGCCTAATACCTAAGTATTGCCAGTCAAATGTAAAACCATACACATGCTCCCTCCCCTCTCTTTTAATACCTAGTGGAGTTTGTTCAACCTAGTTTTGACCATATAAAAAAAGTTAATTCCAGAGTCGGCATGGGTTCGAATCCGGCCCACTGCCCTTTGGCTCCCCCATCTTTCCACTGTAATCTCTCTACAATAGAGCTATAAAAAAAAATGACGAAAGGAGTGGGCGAAAGAAGTGGGACTGCCCCACTCCTTAAAAATAAAGTGAATTCTAAAAAGGTGTGTTGTGTATTAATGTATTCCATTTCAAACACCCGTATCTGGAATCTGATTCCTTCTTATCTATTTAGCTAGCTAGTAATATGAATAGTATGGCACAGTGGTGAGTGTGCTCTTTAGTAAAGAGCTATATTTATAACTTCTCTGCTCCTCCCTGCGGTGAAACCCAAACCGTGTCCTTGTGAGCATGTCCTGCTCAACATGCTCAGTCAAGCTCATATCTAAAGTTCCTCACACAGTAGAAACAACGCCATGGCACTATAACCTCTACACACAGTCACACCACTTCTACAGGGGACATAATATTCATACCTTGAAAGACAACCTCAATAAGGAAAAACAGAAGGACAGCACCGGCTACATAAGAACAGGAAAAGGTTACTTTTTACTTTAGAATCAGCTGCAAAAATGTATGTTCACATCCAGTAGTTTGTAGTTAATTGACAATAATTGAGCACACAATTCAAAAAGTGTACCACAACCAACTTTCCATTGCACTACAGTACATGCTTTTTCCTACACACCACAAAACTGAGAATCAATATCCCCCCAAAATGATTATTGATCCAAAGACCATGAAAGCTACCAACACACCAGCAGACCTACAGATATATTCAATGGGAAGGAGATATATCTACTGTACAGCAGTGTTAAGAAGCAGAGAAATGTACCGCCACCCAGAGCAGATATCTAGCCCCACAGTGAGTGAGTCTACCCCAGCGCTATAAGAGAAAAGTAGGGAGGCTTGTTAATCAAACAGCATGCAGGTGACCCACACATCATGAGAGGAGGAAGATCATTACCTAGAATTAATGCAGGGAATATGACCCTCTCTCTCCTGCTGGGGAAAAACACAAGGGTCTGAGAGACCTTGTCAACCTCCTTAACTCCTCCAACGTCAACACAATTCCATGTACTCTCAACACTAAACAAACATTTCAAATACACATTTCTACTGTCAAATGGATCAACATCACCATTGAGAAATCTAACTGTAAAGCCAGAGGGGTCTTAACAGAGCAAACAATACATCGAGAAAATGACTAATGCATTAGGCTTATAACCAAAACAAAGATTTGACATCTAAGAAATGTTGTTGTCCTTTACAAAGTGGCTTTCTCGGAAAACCATATCTTCAATCTCCTGTACCTCACAAATGAGTAATGTGTGTGTGTGTGTGTGTGTGAGTCAGAGAGGGTGTAGTTGAATCTGGCTTCGACTTACGTTTTGTCGTAGTATGACGACGTCGTGTGGAGTATATGGGAGAACTTGGCTGTGTTGCCGTTGATCACGTTCCCATTTTCCGTGATGGCATAAGAGTTCCTGGCTTTCTGGTCCTTGGCAAAGTTCCTGCAGGCTGTCAGCTTAGACTCCAGAGCCTGAGATGGACGTAGAGAACGCAAAAAGATAGAGACGTTCCACTATTAGCAAGAGGTCGATATATGGTATAAGATACCGTCTTAGTGTACCAGAGTATACAGTGAATAGCGAATGTGTGCAAATACATTTTTCTATGTCTCACCCCCACTTTCCGTAGCAAGTCACTGACGATGTTGAGGGCTGATATTCTAGCAGAGGGAGTCAGTGAGTTACCAAGGCCATTGGACAACTCTGGAAAATGAATACAATATACAAATCAAAATCACATTTTATTAGTCATATTAGTCACATACTTTGTAAACAACAAGTGTAGACTAACAGTGAAATGATTACTTACGGACCTTTCCTAACAATGCAGAGAGAAAGAAAATAGCTAAATATTAGAAAAGTAGAACACGTAATAATAAATACACAATGACTAACGATAACTTGGCTATATGGGTACCAGTACCAGTCAAAAGTTTGGACACACCTACTCATTCAAGGGTTTTTCTTTATTTTTTTCTTTATTTTTTCTACATTGTAGAATAATAGCAAAGACATCAAAACTATGATATAACACATATGGAATCATGTACTAACCAAAAAAAAAAGTGTGAAACAAATCAAAATATATTTTATATTTGAGATTCTTCAAAGTAGCTTTGCCTTGATGACAGCTTTGCACACTTGGCATTCTCTCAACCAGCTTCATGAGATAGTCACCTGGAATTAATTTCAATTAACAGGTGTGCCTTAAATGTTAATTTGTGGAATTTCTTTCCTTCTAAATGCGTTTGAGCCAAACAGTTGTGTTGTGACAAGGTGCAGGTAGTATACAGAATATAGTCCTATTTGGTAAAATACCAAGTCCATATTATGGCAAGAACAGCTCAAATAAGCAAAGAGAAATGACAGTCCATCATTACTTTAGGACATGAAGGTCAGTCAATGCGGAACATTTCTTCAAGTGCAGTCGCAAAAACCATCAAGGGCTCTCATGAGGACTGCCACAAGAAAGGAAGACCCAAAGTTACCTCTGCTGCAGAGGATAAGTTCATTAGCGTTACCAGCCAAATAAATGCTTCAGAGTTCAAGTAACAGACACATCTGAACATCAACTGTTCAGAGAAGACTGCGTGAATCAAGCCTTCATAGTTGAATTGCTGCAAAGAAGCAACTACTAAAAGGACACCAATAAGAAAAAGAGAGTTGCCTGGGCCAAGAAACATAAGCAATGAACATTAGACCGGTGGAAATCTATCCTTTGGTCTGATGAGTCCAAATGTAAGACTTTTGGTTCCAACCGCCGTGTCTTTGTGAGACGCAGAATAGGTGAAAGGAAGATCTCTGCATGATGTGTTTCCTACCGTGAAGCATGGAGGTGGTGTGATCGTGCTTTCTGGTTACACTGTCAATTATTTATTTAGAATTTAAGGCACACTTAACCAACATGGCTACCACAGCATTCTGCAACAATACGCCATCCCATCTGGTTTGCGCTTAGTGGGAATATAATTTGTTTTCAAAAGGACAATGACCCAACACACCTCCAGGATGTGTAAGGGCTATTTGACCAAGAAGAAGAGTGATGGAGTGCTGCATCAGATGACCTGGACTCCACAACCAACTGACCTCAACCCAATGGAGATGGTTTGGGACGAGTTGGACCACAGAGCGAAGGAAAAGCAGCAAATAAGTGCTTAGCATATGTGGGAACTCCTTCAAAACTTCCAGGTGAAGCTGGTTGAGAGAATGCCAAGAGTGTGCAAAGCTGTCATCAAGGCAAAGGGTGGCTACTTTTAAGAATCCAAAATCTAAAATATATTTTCATTTGTTAGGCCTGTTATCAGCAACCATCACTCCTGTATTCCAATGGCACGTTGTGTTAGCTAATCCAAGTTTATCATTTTAAAAGGCCAATTGAGCATTAGAAAACCCTTTTGCAATTATTTTAGCACAGCTGAAAAATGTTATTCTGATTAAAGAAGCAACAAAACTGGCCTTCTTTAGACTAGTTGAGTATTACATGCTCAAAATGGCCAGCAACAAATAACTTTCTTCTGAAACTCATCAGTCTATTCTTGTTCTGAGAAATGAAGACTATTCCATGCGAGAAATTGCCAAGAAACTGAAGATCTCGTACAATGCTGTGTACTACTCCCTTCACAGAACAGCGCAAACTGGCTCTAGCCAGAATAGAAAGAGGAGGGGGAGGCCCGGTGCACAACTGAGCAAGAGGACAAGTACATTAGAGTGTCTGGCTTGAGAAACAGACGCCTCAAGTCCTCAACTGGCAGCTTCATTAAATAGTACCCGCAAAACACCAGTCTCAACGTCAACAGTGAAGAGGCGACTCCGGGATGTTGGCCTTCTAGGCAGAGTTGCAAAGAAAAAGCCACATCTCAGACTGGCCAATAAAAAGTAGATGGGCAAAAGAACACAGACACTGGACAGAAGAAACCTGCCTAGAAGGCCAGCATCCTGGAAGAGAGAGAGAGTGGTGTGTGTGTGTTTATGAGAGAGAGGGAGACGGAGTGTGTGTGTGTGTAAGGGAAGGAGAGTGTGTGCGCTGGTGTTAACTGAAAAGTAAAGAAGGTTTCATGCAGCGTTTTCCAGTGACTGCCACAATGGCATGCAGACCATTATTCATGTACATTCCTTCCTCCCATTTCTCCAGCGATCAGTAGCCCACGATCAGCTCCTTTGTGTTGCTGACGTTGAGGAAGAGGTTGTTGTCCTGGCATCTCTGATCTCCTCCCTATAGGCTGCCCAATTGTCTTCGGTGATCAGGCCTCCCACCGTTGTGTTGTCGGGAAACTTATCAGCCCCCCCCCCCCGTGTTGAGGATCAGCGTGGCAGACGTGTTTTTGCCTGCCCTCGCCACCTGGGGGCGGCCCATCAGGAAGTCCAGGATCCAGTTGTATTGGCAGGTATTCAGGTAATTAGCTTAGTGATGAGCTTGAGGGTACTATGGTGTTGAACGCTGAGCTATAGTCAATTATTTTGGCCCATTCCTCCATGCAGGTCTCTCGAGCAATGATGTTTTGGGACTTTCAACTCCCTCCAAAGATTTTCTATGGGGTTGAGATCTGGAGACTGGCTAGGCCACTCCAGGACCTTGAAATGCTTCTTACGAAGCCACTCCTTCGTTGCCAGGGCGGTGTGTTTGGGATCATTGTCATGCTGAAAGACCCAGCCACATTTCATCTTCAATGCCCTTGCTGATGGAAGGAGGTTTTCTCTCAAAATCTCACGATACATGGCCCCATTCATTCTTTCCTTTACACAGATCAGTCGTCCTGGTCCCTTTGCAGAAAAACAGCCCCAAAGCATGATGTTTCCACCCCCATGCTTCACAGTAGGTATGGTGTTCTTTGAATGCAACTCAGCATTCTTTGTCCTCCAAACACGACAAGTTGAGTTTTTACCAAAATGTTATATTTTGGTTTCATCTGACCATATGACATTCTCCCAATCTTCTGGATCATCCAAATGCTCTCTAGCAAACTTCAGACGGGCCTGGACATGTACTGGCTTAAGCAGGGGGACACGTCTGGCACTGCAGGATTTGAGTCCCTGGCGGCGTAGTGTTACTGATGGTAGGCTTTGTTACTTTGGTCCCAGCTCTCTGCAGGTCATTCACTAGGTCCCCCCTTGTGGTTCTGGGATTTTTGCTCACCGTTCTTGTGATCATTTTGACCCCACGGGGTGAGATCTTGCGTGGAGCCCCAGATCGAGGGAGATTATCAGTGGTCTTGTATGTCTTCCATTTCCTAATAATTTCTCCCACAGTTGATTTCTTCAAACCAAGCTGTTTACCTATTGCAGATTCAGTCTTCCCAGCCTGGTGCAGGTCTACAATTTTGTTTCTGGTGTCCTTTGACAGCTCTTTGGCCTTGGCCATAGTGGAGTTTGGAGTGTGACTGTTTGAGGTTGTGGACAGGTATCTTTTATACTGATAACAACTTCAAACAGGTGCCATTAATACAGGTAACGAGTGGAGGACAGAGGAGCCTCTTAAAGAAGAAGTCTGTGAGAGCCAGAAATCTTGCTTGTTTGTAGGTGACCAAATACTTATTTTCCACCATAATTTGCAAATAAATTCATAAAAAATCTTACAATGTGATTTTCTGGATTTTTCCCCCTCATTTTGTCTGTCATAGTTGAAGTGTACTTATGATGAAAATTACAGGCCTCTCATCTTTTTAAGTGGGAGAACTTGCACAATTGGTGGTTGACTAAATACTTTTTGCCCCACTGTATAGTGTATCTTATCCATGTCCTTGTTCAGCCACGACTCGGAAAAACGTGAATATTATAGTTCTTCAGGTCCCATTTATAGGATAGTCTCGAACGGAGCTCGTCCATTTTGTTATCCAGTGATTGTACGTTCGCCAATAGAACAGTCATTGTCATACAGTATACTTCACATAAAAAAGGAGACAGTGTTGAGGTCAGAGCAAAAGGGTACCTGTGGGGTTGGCGAAGGCATTGTCCAGACTCTTCGCGAGCGGCGTTGCGGGGAGAGACAGTGAGGCCTGGACAGAGTAATCCATCTGGTCATTGTCCTCCTGGGTGGGCGAGGTGGGCGCCGACATCCTGGTTACGTCCGTATTTCGCTCTCGGACAGCAAGCTCCTGACGCAGGTCTGACAGACAAGCAGACAGACAGACTATTTAAGGCTAAGTCAGACCAGACAATCAGATTGAGGTTGATGGTGTGATAGTCTCTCCCAACAATAATTTGTGGCTGTAAGCAATGCTAATGCTGTGAGTACATGGGTTCTATTCATTTCACACATATCACTGGGAAGATGAAAGAGAAAAAGGGAACAGCTAATTTTTTTATGAGTCAAAACGGATCAATAAGCACCTCTGGCCTCATCTTTCAATCTCTGCACTGAGACCAGGACGAATTCCTTCTCATCCAGCTCGCTCTCCAGGAAGGCGTTCCTCTCGATAGCCTGGTTCAGACGCTGCTCAAAGTCCTCCAGGGACACAATTGTAGCCCTGCAGAAATAAATTAAATTCAAAAGGAAAACACTGTTCAGTGGACTCTTTGCTTTTGCACACAAAGGCACATGCTGAAACATACACTGATACCTGTGTTTCACCGTGATGCATTACTGTTATTTAGTGCTAAATTAATCTCTTGTGGACAACTGCGCAAAATAAGAATGTGTTCTTAACTGACTTGCCTGGTTAAATAAAGGTAAAATTATTTTTTTTAAAAACATAAATCGAGCCTCTGACGAAATTATGGATGATTTTGTTCTTGGATAACAGAGGTCAGTGCTAAATTAACATTTCAATTAACATGTTTGCTGAAAGGACATATTCTTTCCACAGCTTACCAGCTTGCACATATCATATTCCATTCCATGTCGATGATGCTTAAGAAGCATTGTTTGAACCAAAAGATGACATGAAATGAAATCAATGAAACAAAAATAAAATGAAACAATGACTCATACAATGCATCATACAATAATGAATCATTTTGAAATATGATGTAAATAGTCCCATATATTCAACATGCTGTAAACTATTGTTTTTGAATCCATTATTAACTCTAATTAGAATGACCTATGCTATGTTCATTGGTTGCACTGATTGTCTACATATCCTGGTTCAAGCGTTCATGATGTATGGCACTGAGTTGCTAAAAGTTGTATCCGTTAAATAGTTGGGAGCATATACAGTGCATTCTGAATGTATTCAGACCCCTAGACTTTTCCCACATTGTTACGTTATAGCCTTATTCTAAAATATATATCTTTTTTACATTTTATTTCCTCATCAATCTACGCACAATACCACATAACGCTGTACAACATCACAGTACCAAAAAGTCACGATACTTATGATACCAACATTTTATAATACCATTTCATATGATACTGACACTTTGCTTATAAATTCAGTGAAACTTTAAGCAACAGCAACTAGCATTCGCCAGTTCAATGTCACTTTCATGCGCGTATCACGTGTGGCAGCTGTAATCAGCCAGCCCCATAGTGGTTAGAGCGTTGGACTAGTAACCAGAAGGTTGCGAGTTCAAACCTCCGAGCTGACAAGGTACAAATCTGTCGTTCTGCCCCTGAACAGGCAGTTAACCCACTGTTCCCAGGCCGTCATTGAAAATAAGAATATGTTCTTAACTGACTTGCCTGGTTAAATAAAGGTAAAATAAATAAAATAAAAAAATCCCCTTCCAGCTCTCACTAGCTTCTCTCCCTGCTCGTCTATTCCTCCATCAGGTTTTAAAAATATCATTTATCTGTGAAGGAGAGCAGGGATTCAGATACTAATCAGTCTACTGTTGTTACATTTGTACATTTCATACATTGGAGCAAGCAAAGTTGATACATTGCATATAATTTCATCCCAGATATAACCAGTCTGTGTCAGCCTTGCAAGTTCACTGTCATCCAGCAGAGCCAGAGAGGAAAAACAGCTTTTCAACAGGCATGCTGGTAGCTTTACATCAAAGAAAACAGCTCTTCCCTAGTTAAAATTATTTAAGAAATATGAGCCATACAACTGGAGCTACCTTTTTTACTTCCTGCGCAATATCATCACCAATCCTGGGGTGATAATTACTGGTTTGATAAAGAACAACATTAAAATCAGTCATTTTACCTAGCTAGCGAACAATCTGGTAACTTGACAGTAGGTCTAGGCAAATTTGATTGGCACTGGAAGAAAGGAAATGTTCTGCTACTCATGAGACGTGTTTCAAAGGATTCATATAGGCCTAATGTAAGCCTAAACTATATCAAAGAGTGGTGTGTGTGTGTGTTTATAAGAGAGAGAGTGTGTAAGGAAGGGAGTGTGTGTGTGTGTTCCAACTGAAGAGTAAAGAAGATTTCATGCAGCGTTTTCCACTTATTGCCACAATGACATGCAGATAATTAGGTGGTGAGGGTAGGTAGCAACACATCTGCCACGCTGATCCTCAACACTGAAGCCCCTCAGAGGTGGGTGCTCAGTCCTCTCCTGTACTCCCTGTTCACCTTACGACTGCATGACCAGGCACAACTCCAACACCATCATTAAGTTTGCAGACGACACAAAAATGGTAGGCCTGATCACCGACAACGACGAGACAGCCTTTAGGGAGGAGGTCAGAGACTTGGCTGGGTGGTGCCAGAATAACATCCTATCCCTCAATGTAACCAAGACTAAGGAGATGATTGTGGACTACAGGAAAAGGAGGACCGAGCACGCCCCATTCTCATCAACGGGGCTGTAGTGGAGCAGGTTGAGAGCGTCAAGTTCCTTGGTGTCCATGTCACCAACAAACTAGAATGGTCCAAACACACCAAGACGGTTGGGAAGAGGGCACGACAAAGCCTATTTCCCTCAGGAAACTAAAAAGATTTGGCATGGGTCCATGCCATTCTATGCAGTATTGAATTATACAGTGTGAAGTTAAATGCTCTATGTGTTGTATTGAGTAGAAGTGTGAATATCAGTGACAGGTTTTTTTGTGTAGCACATGCACATAACGTTTAGAAAACGGGAACAATTGTCGAACAGGACAAGAGGCCACTAAATTTCCCCCCTGTGGTATTACGAAATTACTTTGCATTGTAATACTTGGCCTGGTATCGTTAGTAAAATGTTGGTATCGTGACAACACTACTCTCATTAAGAAGCTCCTTTTGCCCACAGGACTGCCGCTGACTGGTTGTTCCTCGGTAAACCGTAGACAATGTAGTGCGTGAAATGCCCAGGAGGGTGGCCGTTTCTTAGATACTGGATCCGGCGCGCCTGGCACTGACGATCATAGCACGCTCAGTTGCTTAGGTCACTCGTTTGCCCATTCTAACGTTCAATCAAACAGTAACCGAATGCCTTGATGCCCGTCTGCCTGCTTTATATAGCAAGCCACGGCCACGTGACTCACGGTCTGTAGGAGCAATCCAATTTTGTGAACGGGGTGGTGTACCTAATAAACTGGTCGGGGAATTTACAGCAATCAGACCCATTTGGGCCAGAGGCATGTTTTAATTGGAATGGGGATTTTCCATCAGTCATCTGATTACACCCAATGAAGAGCACAGTGGGGAATTAATTAGAAAACATGCAACAAGCATCTCAGCCTCCATCATTCATGAGCACCTCTCTGCATGGGGTTAATGTATGAGTTTGTGTTCTGAAAGAGGATGAATACTTTTGCATCAACTGTTAAATTAGTACTACTGGTAGATAGTCTCTACTATTGCCTTTTTCGTCCAAAACAAACATCCTGAAGAATACAGTAAATATCAGGTTATGACGACTTCTACAGCTCCTCTTCTAATGCTGTATCCAGTATCTGTCTGTTAGATACTGTTTAGTGGTCTGGTCTCTTTCCTGACCTCTTGGCTCTTTCTAGGTCGTCGTTGGACTGCTCTAGCTCCCGCACGTATTTGTGGAGCTGCTCCTTTATGCCCCGGGTCTGTCCCAGGTCATCCTCCAGCATGTTGATCTGTTTGTAGCTCTGGGCATACTGCTGCTCCAGTTTTTCCTGGGGGGGGGGGGGGGGGGTCAAGAGATGGAGAGAGAAGAGGGGGGGGACCATTTTAAATAGGACGTTAAAGCTTTATTTTCCTAAGACCTCGCAGTCACACGCATACCCAAACAAGTGGAGGGAACCACCGTGGTAACCTACATTCTGTCATCTATTTTACAGAGCACTCCGTTATGATCTGTTTACTCCAGCGTTCTCAGGGTATGGGATGATGATGTGACCCTCTATCTTCTCCTGGAGCTCAGCTCAAAAATGTGTCTGGGTCTGCCAGTCTTTCGGACCTATATCTTCTGGATATGTCACGTCTGAATCAATTAACCACTAACCTGGGCCAGACAAATCCTGCTTTGTCCTGAAATGCCATTTTACATTAACTATTATATGATAATATTATATATTCATCAGCACATACATTCTAGCCTACGTCAAGTAGCTCATAACAAGGCGTTAATCAAGGTGACAGACACAGTCTCTGGCATCAGAATGAGAAAACCAGTCATTGCTGTGGTATTTTCCATAAACAAATGCATGAAAGCAATAATTGTTTATTGCCTGGAATAACCACCAAACAGTTGAAAAAAAAGCAGAACAGAAGACAATCTCACCATCAACGGTGGGGTGACTCGCATGGCTTGAGTCGTAATGTGAACATGGACAAGGGAGCCACACTCATCCTAGCGCTAATTACGGCATGAGAATGAATGTGCTGCTGATGCATTGTGTATGAGAATGATGAGTTTCATGCAAATGAACCACAGCTGGATATAACAGGATGTCGAGGGGCAGTAAAACACAGGTGCCGATTCCCCATAGTAGTGATCAGAGCATGATTGGGAAAGAGAGTTCCTTGTCTGCCTGACTGATACGATTTCTGTCTAAGAACCCTGTCTCCTTTACTGTTGAACATGCCTGATACGTCATTAAGAACTTCTATTAGGTTGGAATACTGACAGACACATGCTAACGAAACATGCCTCCTCCCTGGAGACCGCAATAAAAAACAAGCTATGATGATATAAGGCAGCTTCAAATAGTCATCAATAGTTTATTATGTCAAGGGTATGGAGTGTTTCTTAGGTTGTCAAAAGAGGAGCATGAATGCTAAACTCACATTCCAATAACAATACGTATTTTTTTATTTATTTTTACTTGAGCCGATCTAGTGTATTGTGTCCCTCTTGTGTACCTTGAGTGAGTCCACCTCTTTCTTGAGCCTGCTGTTTTCAGAGTGCAGGACTCTCGTGCGGTGCTCGGCCTGGCCCAGCTGGGTCTCCAGCTCTGCCTCCAGCTCTCTGCTGCCCTCCTGAAACTCCAGCAGCTCCTCCTGGGCCTCCTGGCAACTGACAGGGCAGATACCACCGGAGGACATGGTTAGTACAACAGTCCATTAGTATTTATTTGTTTTTTACTATGAAATAAAAGTACCCAGGTTAAGTATATAAGACTTAAAGAAACTCTCCTGTACTTTTGTATACTTTTTAACCAGTAGTTCTGGAAGTAGAGCTCACGAGCCAAAAGTGGTCCCCGAAAATTGAGTACAACGTCACACATGTGCAGCTATGTGCACCACATCATTGCTCTCTCGCTCTCTTGCTCTGCTGTGGGTGCATGATGTGACTTTTGCTAGCTGTCACTCATATGGTGAGGGGCTGAAGCTCATTGGTTGAACTGAAATTGCTAGGAGGCTGGACCACATGGGGGAAAATGGCGCAGCACAGCTCCCAGAGAAACAGTCACTTTCAAACTAGGGATTTTGTGGCTAGGCTAATTGCAGTAAGACAGTAATTCTGCTCATAGTGGGAGGTTTAAAACACACTCCGTATTCACCAAAGTTCTTTAAAAATAGAAATCACAAAATCATGTTACAGCCTTCTATGATGAATAGCATCTACGATCTACAAGAGTTCTTAAAGTCAAAGCGTATCCTGTTTTGTAGACAGTAACAGGAACTAGCAACCCGTAGATGACCAATCTTCTTTGTTTATCTAATAACATGAAAATCCTACATGACATACAGTAGGTACTTAAACATACACTGTCTTCAGGCCATTTAAACAGTGGAAATTGAACGCGCCGATCCTGGCCGCTTCACAAAGCCCACACAGGATTTGCACGGTTATGCTTGATCGTGATCCAGCCAATCAAAGAACCCTCTGACTTTCCTAACACCACATTGCATCACTTGTCCACCCTGGCCTCTCCAAAACGGCAACAGACTGTCTGTCTGCTACCCAGAGCAAAAGTAGATATTATATAAATAACCGGTTGGGTTGTTTACTGTGGGCATGTGGCCAGGACAGGGTAGCGTTTCAGGGTGGGGGTTGGGTTGAATGGGGTTATGTAAGTAAGTGTCTGCCGCCCATTAAAGCCATGGACACACAGCTGCTCTAAAAATGTGTCCAGGGGCCATCGGCATTGCACGCTACAGGCAATGTGACCGGTGGGACATGGTGGAAGGGGGGCCTGGAAACAGGACTTACCTTCCTGCTATGGACTGTCTGTCCTGTGTTGCTACCCTGGGGGCAGTGGTGTTTGGAAGGGGAAAGCCAAGTGGGCTCTTTAACTTTAAAACCCCAGCAGGTCACCACTTCCTCCATCTGTGGTTAGTTCCAAACGCAGCATCAGCACCCTCGGCGGTCTTTGAACGGCTTGTTTTGCCCAAGAGGTGAATGTCCCTTTCAGATATCCCTGAGCTGTCAGGGAACCCGAGCATCCTTTTATTGGCAAACTACTTTTGAAACAGTGTTTAGGGGAATCCTCAAGCAAGAGCATCTATTGTTGATATTAAGGAGCTGCTTCACTACCAAATTCATGACAATCTTAAACACACATTTATTGAGCGATACAAAGGGGAGTGGCTTTGATTCCCATTGGGTGTAAATGTCCATAGAGCCTCATATAACAGAGTGTAGTTTCCCCTAGCGCTGGGTGTATCTGTTGTCCACTGCGATCTTATCAGTAGTCTTTTGTATCAAAATAGCAGTGCGCCTGTGCTGTGCAATGACGATGTTCAATGAGAGAAATAGAGTCACGTCTGTCGCCCACTGCCAGTCTTGCACAGATGGGAAAAGACACATAAATCTAAGACCGCTATTAAATAATCCCATTCAGTGTAGACTTCAGGTATATTTTTTTGTATTTTACCCCCTTTTTCTCTCCAATTTCGTCATATCCAATAGCGATCTTGTCTCATCGCTGCAACTCCCCAACAGGCTAGGGAGAGGCGAATGTCAAGTAATACGTCCTCCGAAACATGACCCGTCAAACTGCGCTTCTTAACACCTGCCTGCTTAACCCGGAAGCCAGCTGCACCAAAGTGTCAGAGAAAACACTGTTCAACTGATGACCAAAATCAGCTGGCAGGTGCTCAGCCCGCCACAAGAAGTTGCTAGAGCGCAATGAGCCAAGTAAAGTCCCCCCGGCCAAACCCTCCCCTAACCAGGACGACATTGGGCCAATTGTGCTCCGCCCTATGGGACTCCCGTTCACGGCCGGTTGTGACACAGCCTGGGATAGAACCCGGGTCTGTAGTGCCGCCTCAAGCACTGCTGCGCCACTCGGGAGGCCTTAAGAAACTTTATAATGTGAAACCAGATCTGTCCCTTTGGAAGTACAAAGGAGTATTGAAGGACATTCCTAACATGGTCTTACATAAAGGACTTTCACAGGTTAAACTGTATCAGTCATTCATTAATGCTCTTAAAAACGAAAGAGTGAGGAGAGCTCAGCTATGAAGTCAATGTAACAAGTCTGGATGGGGAATTTCCTTTCAGAAGTACTCAGGATTTTAAAGTACAGATATATATATATATATATATATAGTGCTGCTCTGTTACCATGCACACAGTGAAACCACAGGATTCCAACATATTGTCATACTGAGTTTCTGGTGAGTTCAAGTAAAAGAAGCCTTGATGATCTTAGATATAGCAGTAATGTACCATAAAAAGGCATGATTTGGGCATATCTTACTTTTTCTGGTACTTGAGGGAAAGAGTCTTCCAGAAGTCAATCTCCTCGTCTTTCGAGGTGAATTTTGGAATCATATCTGTGTTCATGATATACATTTAGATCTGGAAAAATCAACAGAAACAATTTATATTACACAAATCAAATGTATTTATATAGCCCTTCTTACATCAGCTGATATCTTAAAGTGCTGTACAGAAACCCAGCCTAAAACCCCAAACAGAAGCACTGTACAAACAAACAAGTACATTTATCAGTAGCACTGTTGGGTTGAAAAAGTTGAGTGGAAATACATCATCTTCATATAGACGAACAACCACCAGAGCAAATATGGTACATTAGACATGTTTCCAAAATGGAATAGGACCACAGTAGAGTACACAGGGCATCCATCAGTGACACAGGACATTCTTCATTAGAAACATAATGAACATAATGACCTGAAGTACCCTGCTCTGTCCTCTCCAATCAATACCTTCTCAACATCCTCTCAAGCTATTTTTGTACAGTTGCAGCCGAGTGCCATAGGGTGTGTTTATGCGTAATGGATGTGTGCCCCGCTCGTCCTCTCTCGAGCCCTCACACTGGAATGATTTTCAACTCAGCAATTTCAACTCTTATCTATTATGCCAAAGCCACAGTAGTTGGCTCTTCTGCAGGTTGCCTAGCTCTTGAACTTTCCAGGCCAGTTAGTGTTGGACTCCCAGGACTGCAAGTGTTAGCCTATCGCCTAATAAGACCGACATCAACTCCTGGGCTGTAGCATCAGGTCCCATCAGGATGCAGAAATCTGTAGATCAATGATTTTTCTGGGAACTAATCAAAGGGCATGTCGGAGTCCATAGCCTCAAACAGGGTCGATTATTAAAATAACTGTATTCATTTCCCCTAGCACAGAAAAAAGGGATGTAACAACGCATATTTGAGTTTCCTGGAAAGAGGAAACAGAAATTTAAAAGGCGATGTGTTAGCCTATACATAGAGATCTGCTGTGTCAACTGCTGTTGCAGTATTAAGTTCCAGGGTAACTCTCTAGATTCAAATGTAAAAAATTGTAAATAGGTTGAAGTATAAAACGAGACATTATCATTTCCCTGGAGGTAAAAAAAAAAAGTGTGGCCAGGAGTAGGGCTGTGGCGGTCATGAAATTTAGTCAGCCGGTGATTATCAAGTAAATAGCAGTCGGTCTCACGGTAACTTACAAACACATTTAGCATCTCCTGGCTTCCACACACAACCTACTGATGCAGACCTTTGGAACATCTATACGTCTAATAAATCCATGTAATATAGCCTACACCTTCACAATAAATCCATTGTTTATTTTAGACAGGTCTATAGAAACATTAATGAAGAAAATGTAGTCTAATTCAGAAGAACAGAATAGCATACTCTGAGTTGTCCTTATTTAAAGGTCCTGATCTGGCTATGTCATATGGCTGTGGGCTACACTAGTTCATTTAGCAGACAAGATTTGGTTAGAATTCTGTGGCATTATTTTATAATGTAGAATACAATTGAACAAAGCTGAATAAAAAAGAAAGGATATTTTCTCCAAATGATTTGAGAGAGTGCGCACATGCGGCTATTCTGTGTTGAGCGGTTAACAAAGAAATAGGTACTCCTATATGCTTAATTTAGAGTTATGTAACTTTAGTTGTTCCACAAACGTTGGGCTATATGTTTAGAATGTAATACATTGTAAGGCTGTATGATGCGAGTAATCATGATTTGAAAGGCATGAGCTCTGCTTAGTTTTTTGCGCAGGCTGTACACTTCATCAGTCTCTCATTCACAATTTGACAAGCACTTAATAATGACTGGAATTTCCAAGTGGCGTCCCCTGTGTGTGGCCGTAATGCACCCTAAAAAAAAATCTGCCTTTTGCGGCCAGTTGTTCCATTCTGCGTGCTCCGAAGCGCCTCTCACTCACATGGCTCTCCATCATGTGATCAGGTTTTTCTCACAGGCTACAAGTGAAGACAGTACTTTCTTGAAGTACTTTCTTGAAGCACATCTGTATTTAGGGAGTTTCTCCCATTCTTCTCTGCAGATCCTCTCAAGCTCTGTCAGTTTGGATGGGGAACGTCGCTGCCCAGCTACTTTCATGTCTCTCCAGATATGTTCGATTGGGCTCAAGTTTGGGCTCTGGCTGTGCCACTCAAGGACATTCAGAAAAAGCTACTCCTGCGTTGTCTTGGCTGTGTACTTAGGGTCATTGTCCTGTTGGAAGGTGAACCTTCATCCCAGTCTGAAGTCCTGAGTGCTCTGGAGCAGGGTTTCATCAAGGATATCTGTACTTTGCTCCGTTCATCTTTCCCCCTTCCTGACTAATCTCCCAGTCCCTGCCGCAGAAAAACATCCCCACAGCATGATGGTGCCAGGATTCCTCCAGACATGACACTTGACCCTTCACATACCTAACCAATTCCTTGGCTCTCTTATTTTCAGTGCCATAATGTCCTTGAGGAGCAGATTCAATGCATGATTAGCACAGCCAATGGGTGGGATGTGAGGGTAGGACTCCTCCACTTCAGACCAAGCAGCCTTCAAGTTCGCAGCATTGTCTGTCGCCAGTGCAAATACCTTCTGTGGTTCAAGGTCATTGATGACTGCCTTTAGCTCACCTGCAATGTAGAAACCGGTGCTTCTGTTGTCCCTTGTGTCTGTGCTCTTGTAGAATACTGGTTGAGGGATGGATGTAGTTAATTATTCCTTGCCCACAAACATTCGATCACCATCAGAGATGATTGCAATACAGTCTGCTTTCTCTGATTTGCTTAACCTTCACTTGAACTCTGCATCCAGCAAATGCGTAGATAAAGCATGTCTGGTTGGAGGGGTGTATGCTGGGCGAAGAACATTAAGAAATCTCTTCCAATACACATTCCCTGTGAGCATCAGAGGTGAACCAGTTGCATACACAGCTTGAGCAAGACATTCATCAGTATTTCTCAGACTACGTTCCTCCATTGAGTCAAAAACACTTCTGATTCCAGGAGGATCATGAGCTGTTGCTATCGATAAGGTGTCTGATTCATCATTTTCCCCTCGAATAGAAGTAGAGGGACTCTTTGTTGCATTCTTCACATATGATTTGGCACAGTATTTGCAAATGAACACAGCTTTTCCTTCTACATGAGCTGCAGTGAAATGTCTCCACATATTAGATAAATGCCACGGGCACTTTCCTGTAAAGATGAGAAAACAAATGAGTAAAAAAAACTAACACAATTACATGTACAGATAAATAGTTAAGCAGTTAGATTAAACAACTCCTTTGTAAGATAAATGTTTTAAAATGAAACATGTATGGACTGGTGAATTAACACTCCTCAGTTAGCAGGATCAAGCAAGCTAAAAACCCACATGGTAGCAAAAACTAATTAGCAGAGATTGGTTAAATTAGAAATGATTTAAACACACTTGCTGTAGGCTACTATTTACTAATTAACAAAACATTATGTCATAAAATATATTCGCCCCTCCCAGTATTACCATGAAAACTTACCAGAAAGCATGTCATCCTTGGCTCAGACAGTTGTATTAGCGTGAGCTCAATAGCATCTCCTTAGTGTGCAAGATCTTGAGAATCTGCTGCACATGTGATGGAAGAATGCACTGCACATGTGATGGAAGAATGCACTATGCATGCAGAGGGTAGCAATTCCATTGGAAATGGGGATAGTTATGCCACAAGACCTAGAATTGCCTTATGTGTATCCCACAAAAAAAGGTTCACTGTTATAAGCTAACTTTTTTGATGAATGTATGCACAATTCCCCAAATTCCAGGGCTTAACTTCCCATGGAAAATTTCCAGAATTTACCATAAAGTTTCTGAACCTTTGCAACCCTTGGACTGAGAGAAGAGAGTTGGAGAGGAGAGAAAGAGGTACTGTAGCTTGTACTTGAAGGCCACTACGCATTATAATGTTAAGCCCACATGACAGGAAGATGCATGCAGTGCCTGACACGTTTTCTATTACCACTGAATTATTTAGTGGGAAAAGGAGAAATTCTCCCCTCTGGCAAAAATTATATCACAAAATGTGGTGCAGAAGAATAGTAAAGAATAATATATATACTGGATCGTACTGAAGGTAACGCGTTAACGAGCTGCATCATGATCTCATTCTTGCATCATGATCTCTAACAGGAATCCTTAACGTGAAGAACATCTGCTGCCAGAAAAAACACTGACACGACAAGCCCATTTCAAGGCCATCTGGCATGTGGAAAAATAATACTTCACAAATCTATCCATCTATAACAAATAAAGTAAAGCATTGCCATATAGTTTGCTGTCATTAGTCACAAGATAGTACGCCAAATCGAACTGTCAAAACCAAACTGTCAGCTGTCAAACATGCCCGGTCTCGAGTCGCTATAGCCACACGGGGTGACGCTTGGCTAACGTTAACTAGCTAGCTACTTACACTGGTAGCTACCCGTATCAATTCGAAGGAATTGTATTTTCTTGCATTTTGCGAAAATAAAGACAACGATTACATTGTGTAAAATCCCAACACAATGTCATACATACATACATATTGCGACGTACTTGAACATTTCCATTCGGTGTATTGCCCCTTTCGATGGTTTTCAGTCCATAGCTGTCCTCTCGGTGGTTCTCTATAGTGATGTGCAGTTCGCTAACGATTCGTTCTTTTTGAACGACTCTTTTTTTTCCCTGACTCGAGTGTCATGATTCGTTTTTCTGAGTGACTCGTTCATATTAGGGGGTTGTTTGACCTACTGTTACTGTTAAGTGCTGGCAGCAATGAGTCAGTCCTACAGCAGGATTAATACACGCTCCTCTGTCTGTCATTTGCGCGCAGGGAAATAGATCATGAGCATAGAGAAGAAAAATACATGTTTACAACACAGCTTTGTATAACCAAAACAACCGCATCTCCTCAACGAACACGAGTAAAAGGTGAAAGCACGTTCAAAAATGTCAACACCTCACCTGATTGGTCAGAAGAAAAAGTCCTGTCCACCAGAGCTCATGTCTTTCCTTCGGTGCTTGCTTGCAGATTTATGTTTTTAACTGCTGAACTTTTGACACAGGTTAGTCGCAAAATGTGTGCCAAAACTCTTGAGTGCACAGATTCGACATCGGCAAATGTAGTTTTGATTCACAGAAGAAGATTCACCAGTCGCAAGTTTACTCAATGAGTTGTATTCATTCTGAAATGTAGTTGCGTGCTTGCAAATCTTATTGAATTTATTCATATATCAACTTACATGTTTGCAAGTGTTGTATTTATTCACACATCACGCTAAACTCAGTCTACAGGTGCAACTCATACTTTACATGATTGTATAATGAAGTCAATATTTTACCTCCATAGAACTTTCCATCATTACTCTGTTGGGAAGAAACTGTTGATGCTACGTGTAGTCTTGTACACACGCGCAGCCTTCATCATACAAGGACAAGACACGCACCAGAGCAGAGCAAAGTGCATCAAAATAGATGTTTATCATCATCTGGTGGTCAAAAGTTGCAATGCACGTCTTCAATTAATAGTTTTTCGAATTACACGGTTCTATAACCGACCAGTTAATATATAGCTCAGTGTTCTATATGATTGATTATATGTTTAAGCTACTACAGTGTTTGACTGAGAACGTAACAATAACCTATCTCGAAGCAGAATTATATATTGTTGTTGAGTGGTGAATTAATTGGTTGATTTTGGGGGGTGATCTAGTCATATACTCTCCTATTCATGTATAACATTCTGGGTGATTTTTTTGTTGCTAACTTATTCACTGGACACGTCTGTTTATTATAGGCTGTTTATTATAGACTGCATTATATGGTTTATCGTTAAATACTGTATTATAAGCAAGTGCCTTCGGCTTGTGCAAGAGGTGTCACTTATACAGTCCCTGGTTCGAATCCAGGCTGGATCACATCCGGCCGTGATTGGGAGTCCCATAGGGCAGCGCACAATTGGCCCAGCGTTGTCCGGGTTTGGCTGGGGTACGCCGTCATTGTAAATAAGAATTTGTTCTTAATAACTGACTTGCCTAGTTAAATAAAGCTTAAATAAAATGTTTAAAACATGTAAAACTCTTGCATCCAGCTCGCACACAGGTGCATATCCCTGCCTCTTTTCACTCGCTCCCCCTCTTTCCAAATCCCCAGTCCACACACATGTTGCTTAGTAACAAGTCCAAACAACTAATGTCAAAGATTGCTGTTTGCAAAGCTGGAGTAATCCCACAGGGCTAGAGGGCCCTTAGAATGGTTTGTGCTGGCAGATTGTGCTGCAGTGCTTGGAAAAATGAATTTTTCAGTGCATGAAATGGGTGCTCTCCATACAAACTCATAGCACCACAGTTGTGAGCCATATTAGTGGTGCATGGGTTCACCCACACCCACCCGCAATTGCTAATGGTCCATTTGCAACCGCCCAACTATATGTGATAAAGTGAAAATCTGAGGCCGGCACCTGACCCTAACCCGCAAATATAGCAATGCGCTGTAGGCTAAAGTCAGAGTTGGCTAAACAGTTTTTTGGCAGGGGGTTTATTGTCTGGTAGGACTACAAGAACTATATTCAATAGTCAGGTTCAATGCTATCTGAGAGTCCAATTTGTTTGCAATGTACTGCAATTTAAAACTGATGTATAAGATTTGAACAGCTTATAAACTCCATAAAGAGTGTCTGAGAACTATAGGATGTGTATTGGTTGACCATGTGTGTGCATGCCATTTACAAAGGTATTATATGATTTGTCATAACCTCTCAGGTTAAATTTCTAAATAATATTGGACTATTCTGTGACAGTATTTGAATATGTCAGTGATTGTTCTTTGATTGTTTGTGTGATGGGTCAGTGGGTGGATGTTGATGTGGTCCTTCTGTAGCTCAGTTGGTAGAGCATGGCGCTTGTAACGCCAGGGTAGTGGGTTCGATCCCTGGGACCACCCATACGTAGAATGTATGCACACATGACTGTAAGTCGCTTTGGATAAAAGCGTCTGCTAAATGGCATATATTATTATTATTATATTATTGATGTCACTATTCTTAAAAAAATATATAAATGGTTTATTTAATCAGTTGAGACAAAAGAACATACCTAAATGAACAGATGGATTTACCTATCATTAGCACATTCCCAATCCAACCCACCCAATCTAGAGTTAGCTTGGCTTGTAGCCTTAAGTGTTTAAGTAGGGCCAATGACTGTCCCACTGGATGTCATAAGGTGAATGCACCAATTTGTAAGTCGCTCTGGATAAGAGCGTCTGCTAAATGACTTAAATGTAATGTAAATGTAAATGCAATAGACCTACTGCTATTTCTAATTTCTTGACACCTGTTCTCCCACTCATCAGATACCTTAATACCTCTCCAGATGTTCCTGTTACACCGGTTGAATGGTTGTTGCCAGCCTCCCCACACAACTCACCGACAGGAGAGACCTGGGAGGTCAGCCAAACACTACTGTAGAACACATTTAAGAGCTATTTGGACAAAGAGGGTGTGCATCCCAGGGCAGATTAGAAGGCATCACTCTTTCACTGATAGAAGTCTTCCCTGTACATTGACGCAGGTTTCTCTTCCTCCTCCTAAGCATGGTTTTGTTTATAGCTGATATGTCAAATCAAAATCAATGTTCAAAATTCTTTATAATGTGTTTGTGAGTCATACTTCCTCTACAACTTCCTCTTGTTAGAAAAAGCATTCAACGGTTACTCCAATTTTGAATGATCCTTATTGGGGTTACTCTAACAAGTTCCTTGTTATGGGCCACCACACCTAGGTCTGCAAATGAGAAGAAATGACATTATCATTTACATTTACATTTAAGTCATTTAGCAGACGCTCTTATCCAGAGCGACTTACAAATTGGTGCATTCACCTTATGACATCCAGTGGAACAGTCACTTTACAATAGTGCATCTAAATCTTAAAGGGGGGGGGAAGAGGGAATACTTATCCTATCCTAGGTATTCCTTAAAGAGGTGGGGTTTCAGGTGTCTCCGGAAGGTGGTGATTGACTCCGCTGTCCTGGCGTCGTGAGGGAGTTTGTTCCACCATTGGGGGGCCAGAGCAGCGAACAGTTTTGACTGGGCTGAGCGGGAGCTGTACTTCCTCAGTGGTAGGGAGGCGAGCAGGCCAGAGGTGGATGAACGCAGTGCCCTTGTTTGGGTGTAGGGCCTGATCAGAGCCTGGAGGTACTGAGGTGCCGTTCCCCTCACAGCTCCGTAGGCAAGCACCATGGTCTTGTAGCGGATGCGAGCTTCAACTGGAAGCCAGTGGAGAGAACGGAGGAGCGGGGTGACGTGAGAGAACTTGGGAAGGTTGAACACCAGACGGGCTGCGGCGTTCTGGATGAGTTGAAGGGGTTTAATGGCACAGGCAGGGAGCCCAGCCAACAGCGAGTTGCAGTAATCCAGACGGGAGATGACAAGTGCCTGGATTAGGACCTGCGCCACTTCCTGTGTGAGGCAGGGTCGTACTCTGCGGATGTTGTAGAGCATGAACCTACAGGAACGGGCCACCGCCTTGATGTTGGTTGAGAACGACAGGGTGTTGTCCAGGATCACACCAAGGTTCTTAGCGCTCTGGGAGGAGGACACAATGGAGTTGTCAACCGTGATGGCGAGATCATGGAACGGGCAGTCCTTCCCCGGGAGGAAGAGCAGCTCCGTCTTGCCGAGGTTCAGCTTGAGGTGGTGATCCGTCATCCACACTGATATGTCTGCCAGACATGCAGAGATGCGATTCGCCACCTGGTCGTCAGAAGGGGGAAAGGAGAAGATTAGTTGTGTGTCGTCTGCATAGCAATGATAGGAGAGACCATGTGAGGTTATGACAGAGCCAAGTGACTTGGTGTATAGCGAGAATAGGAGAGGGCCTAGAACAGAGCCCTGGGGGACACCAGTGGTGAGAGCGCGTGGTAAGGAGACAGATTCTCACCACGCCACCTGGTAGGAGCGACCTGTCAGGTAGGACGCAATCCAAGCGTGAGCCGCGCCGGAGATGCCCAACTCGGAGAGGGTGGAGAGGAGGATCTGATGGTTCACAGTATCGAAGGCAGCCGATAGATCTAGAAGGATGAGAGCAGAGAAGAGAGAGTTAGCTTTAGCAGTGCGGAGCGCCTCCGTGATACAGAGGAGAGCAGTCTCAGTTGAATGACTAGTCTTGAAACCTGACTGATTTGGATCAAGAAGGTCATTCAGAGAGAGATAGCGGGAGAGCTGGCCAAGGACGGCACGTTCAAGAGTTTTGGAGAGAAAAGAAAGAAGGGATACTGGTCTGTAATTGTTGACATCGGAGGGATCGAGTGTAGGTTTTTTCAGAAGGGGTGCAACTCTCGCTCTCTTGAATCTCGGAAGGGACGTAGCCAGCGGTCAGTGATGAGTTGATGAGCGAGGTGAGGTAAGGGAGGAGGTCTCCGGAAATGGTCTGGAGAAGAGGGGAGGGGATAGGGTCAAGCGGGCAGGTTGTTGGGCGGCCGGCCGTCACAAGACGCGAGATTTCATCTGGAGAGAGAGGGGAGAAAGAGGTCAGAGCACAGGGTAGGGCAGTGTGAGCAGAACCAGCGGTGTCGTTTTACTTAGCAAACGAGGATCGGATGTCGTCGACCTTCTTTTCAAAATGGTTGACGAAGTCGTCTGCAGAGAGGGAGGAGGGGGGGGAGGAGGAGGAGGATTCAGGAGGGAGGAGAAGGTGGCAAAGAGCTTCCTAGGGTTAGAGGCAGATGCTTGGAATTTAGCGTGGTAGAAAGTGGCTTTAGCAGCAGAGACAGAGGAGGAAAATGTAGAGAGGAGGGAGTGAAAGGATGCCAGGTCCGCAGGGAGGCGAGTTTTCCTCCATTTCCGCTCGGCTGCCCGGAGCCCTGTTCTGTGAGCTCGCAATGAGTCATCGAGCCACGGAGCGGGAGGGGAGGACCGAGCCGGCCTGGAGGATAGGGGACATAGAGAGTCAAAGGATGCAGAGAGGGAGGAGAGGAGGGTTGAGGAGGCAGAATCAGGAGATAGGTTGGGGAAGGTTTGAGCGGAGGGAAGAGATGATAGGATGGAAGAGGAGAGAGTAGCGGGGGAGAGAGAGCGAAGGTTGGGACGGCGCGATACCATCCGAGTAGGGGCAGTGTGGGAGGTGTTGGATGAGAGCGAGAGGGAAAAGGATACAAGGTAGTGGTCGGAGACTTGGAGGGGAGTTGCAATGAGGTTAGTGGAAGAACAGCATCTAGTAAAGATGAGGTCGAGCGTATTGCCTGCCTTGTGATTAGGGGGGAGGGTGAGAGGGTGAGGTCAAAAGAGGAGAGGAGTGGAAAGAAGGAGGCAGAGAGGAATGAGTCAAAGGTAGACGTGGGGAGGTTAAAGTCGCCCAGAACTGTGAGAGGTGAGCCGTCCTCAGGAAAGGAGCTTATCAAGGCATCAAGCTCATTGATGAACTCTCCGAGGGAACCTGGAGGGCGATAAATGATAAGGATGTTAAGCTTGAAAGGGCTGGTAACTGTGACAGCATGGAATTCAAAGGAGGCGATAGACAGATGGGTAAGGGGAGAAAGAGAGAATGACCACTTGGGAGAGATGAGGATCCCGGTGCCACCACCCCGCTGACCAGAAGCTCTCGGGGTGTGCGAGAACACGTGGGCGGACGAAGAGAGAGCAGTAGGAGTAGCAGTGTTGTCTGTGGTGATCCATGTTTCCGTTAGTGCCAAGAAGTCGAGGGACTGGAGGGGTGCATAGGCTGAGATTAACTCTGCCTTGTTGACCGCAGATCGGCAATTCCAGAGGCTACCGGAGACCTGGAACTCCACGTGGGTCGTGCGTGCTGGGACCACCAGATTAGGGTGGCCGCGGCCACGCGGTGTGGAGCGTTTGTATGGTCTGTGCAGAGAGGAGAGAACAGGGATAAACAGACACATAGTTAACAGGCTACAGAAGAGGCTACGCTAATGCAAAGGAGATTGGAATGACAAGTGGACTACACGTCTCGAATGTTCAGAAAGTTAAGCTACGTAGCAAGAATCTTATTGACTAAAATGATTAAAATGATACAGTACTGCTGAAGTAGGCTAGCTGGCAGTGGGTGCGTTGTTGACACTACACTAATCAAGTCGTTCCGTTGAGTGTAATAGTTTCTACAGTGCTGCAATTCGGGGGCTAGCTGGCTAGCTAGTAGTGTTGTTTATGTTACGTTGCGTTAAAAGAACGACAATAGCTGGCTAGCTAACCTAGAAAATCGCTCTAGGCTACACAATTATCTTTGATACAAAGACGGCTATGTAGCTAGCTATGTAGCTAGCTACGATCAAACAAATCAAACCGTTGTACTGTAATGAAATGAAATGAAAATGTGATACTACCTGTGAATGCGACCGGGTTGTTGAGTTCTATTCAGAAGACGTTGGCTAGCGTTGGCTAGCTGTTGGCTAGCTAGCAGAGTCTCCTACGTTAAGGACGACAAATAGCTGGCTAGCTAACCTCGGTAAATTAAGATAATCACTCTAAGACTACACACTCTAAACCTAAACAACACAATTATCTTGGAACGAAGATACAAAGACAGCAAAGACAGCTATGTAGCTAGCTAACACTACACTGATCGAGTCGTTCAGTTGAGTGTAATAGTTTTCCCAGTGCAGCTAATCAGTGGACGTTAGCTAGCTGGCTAGTGAAGACTACGTTAGGACGGCGAAATACGATAATTACGCAATTATCTTTGATACAAAGACGGCTATGTAGCTAGCTGAGAAGAAATTGCTAAGATTAGACAAATCAAACCGTTGGTGTAGGCCTTTTGTCTCCCACAGATTGAAGACACTCTAAACTAAAAAACGGAATATAATGCATGCAATAAAGCTTATTCACTCTGTTATCGTAGAACCAGGGTTACGCAATTAACCTTACGTCCTTTCTCTTTTGGTTGTGCAGTAGACTACAAGGAGCTGAACCAGTGCTTGCAGAGGTATTACCAAGGTGACACTATCACAACCTGCTTTTGCTGTACCCAACATGCTTCATATCATTGAGGTAGCCAAGATTAGCCAGTAACACCTTTTAATGAAACCCATAGCAATAATTATATGTAAATCTGTCAATTACTTGAATACAAGTAAAACCTCTATGGCCCATCTTGCCATTGATTAGGATAATGATATGGGATTTTCAATCATTAACATTCTTTTTGTTTCTCTTCTAGTCTTCCAGCGAGATTCTTGTGTCTCTGCTGCAGGATCTGAGAAACATGCAGGAACGGCCACACTGGCATTGTATCTTACTTCATGCAAATATGAATCTGTAGTGTCTTAACACTTAGTACTTATTTATGTAATAAGAAAGACTCTTGATACAAGCAATTGAACTGGAGCTTCACATTTACTCAAACAGGTTAGTACCAGAATAACATAGAACAATACTGCGCATGACCAAGGGCGCTTCATCCTTAAAGGGGACATCAGTAATTAACAGAACATAACATTCCTTCTCTTATACAATCAGAGTTACTTTTACCAAACCACAACTGAAACATTTCCCAGAACTTGTTGTAGTTATTTTGCATCTTTTAATTTGAACTTGAACAGTTAGTTTTTGTTTGTTTGTTTATAAGTCTAGTCTGTCTGGTGGACGGTGCCTTCGTTCTGGGTAGCGCCTCAGATTGTCTGGAGGCTCCTGAACATCCTCAGTGTGTGCTTGTTCCATTATAGCGTCTGCTATAGCAGCACCTTCATCAACACGTTCCCTTCTTTCAGCCTGGGGTCTCTCTACTGCCCCACCGTCCTCTACAGTTCCTTGTGTGTCACTCTCGGGAGCTCTCTGTGCCTGTTCTCTCGCGATTGTTGTGCTGTTTTCCGTGGAATGCATTTGGTTAATGTGACGCCGCCACATTATGTCTGGGCTCACTTGAACCTGGTAAGTTCTGGGTCCCGTTTGTGTGTGTACGGTCCCTCTTGTCCATTTCCCTCCTCTTCTGTAGTCTCGCACCATCACTTCCTGTCCTGTTTGGAGATGGCGCTCCCGGCCACCGGAGAGCATCTTGGCTTGTTTGTTCAGCACTTCATTACGCCTGTTTGGCTTCATGATGTCCAGCTGTGTGCGGAGAGGCCTCCCGAACATCAGTGCGGCTGGGCTTTCATTTGTTGTGGCATGTGGGGTGTTTCGGTAGGAGGCCAGGAACTTGGCCAGTTTTGTTTGCAAAGTCCCTTCGTCTCGTTTTGCTGCACGGAGTCCTTGCTTTAGAGTTTGCACAAAGCGTTCTGCCAGCCCATTGGTGGCAGGGTGGTACGGAGCTGAAGTTGAGTGTTTGATTCCATTTACTGACATGAATCTTGTAAACTCGTCACTTACAAAAGCTTGCGCGTTGTCACTTACCAGCTGCAGTGGCAAACCGAAGCGTGCAAACGTTGTTCTGAGACACTCTATCGTCTGAGCTGAGGTGGAGGAGTCAGTGCAAAACACCTCTGGCCATTTGGAATGGGCATCCACTATAACCAGAAACATGTGCTTTTCAAAAGGACCAGCGTAGTCCACATGAATTCTCTGCCATGGCTCTGCGGGCCATTCCCATGGGTGGACTGGGACAGGAGCAGGCATGTGAAGGGTTTCCAAACATCCACTACAGTTCTTTGCCATATTTTCTATCTGTTGGTCCAGACCTGGCCACTAGAAGTGGCTCCTTGCGAGCAGCTTCATTTTGACAATTCCAACATGACCTTCATGTAGTTGCTGCAAGACTCGATGTTGGCATTTCTGGGGTATCATGACTCTCATTCCCCACATCAAACATCCCTGGTACGTTGTAATTTCGTTTCTCCGCTGGAAATACGGAGTCAGCTCCTTTCTGCCAGTAGCTGGCCATCCTGACATGGTGTAGGTGTACACTTTTGACAAGGTCACATCTTTCCTTGTCTCATGTTTGATAACTGTGCTTGTGACCGGTAGTGCCTCGAGCTGAGCGGTATGGAACATGTCCACTGCATCCACCCTCCTTTGCCTTTCTCTTGTACATGGCAGTCTGGATAATCCATCTGCATTTGTGTGGAGGGATGACGGCTTAAACTCAATGTCATACATATGACTGGCAAGGAACAGGGCATATCGCTGTAACCTGGCTGCTGTCATTGCCGGAATGCCTTTCTTTGGACTGAAAATGGAAAGCAACGGCTGGTGATCTGTAACCAGTGTGAAACGCTTGCCATATAGGTATGCGTGGAATTTCTTGACGCCCCACACTAGTGCCAGTGCTTCTTTGTCGATTTGTGAGTAGTTTTTCTCTGCATCATTCAATGTTCGTGACGCAAATGCAACTGGCCTCTCTGACCCATCTTTCAGTGTGTGTGAAAGGACTGCCCCTAATCCATAAGGGGACGCATCACAAGCCAACTTCACTGGCATTTCAGGGTCGTAATGCATCAGGACCTGTTCAGATGTTATGAGCCGTTTTGCCTCCAGAAATGCATTTTCACATTGCTCTGTCCACCGCCATGTCCTATTCTTTTCCAGGAGCTGATTTAGAGGCTGGAGTACTGCTGAAAGGTTTGGGAGGAATCTTCTGTAGTAATTGATCAGTCCCGTGAAAGATCTCACTTCTGTGATATTTTGTGGTCGTGGTGCCTGTACCACTGCCTCGATTTTGTCCTGTGTTTTGTGCAATCCATTACAGTCAATCTCATGTCCACAGAAGACAATCTTGTCTTTGAAGAACTCACACTTCTTTAAGTTTGCCTGTAGACCATACTCTTTCAGTCTTTTCAGGACCTCTTCCAGGTTAGCCAGGTGCTCTTTGTCGGTGCGTCCTGTTATGATCATGTCATCCAGGATACACTGGGTTCCTGGGATTCCTTGCAAAATCTGGTCAATAGTTCGTTGCCAAATGGCTGGGGCTGATGCAATGCCAAACACCAGGCGGTTATACCTGTATTGCCCTTTGTGTGTGTTTATTGTCAGGTACTGTTTGGAACTCTCTTCAACCGGTAGCTGCAGGTAAGCCTGTTTCAGATCGATTTTACTGAAGTGTTTCCCACCAGCTAGTGCAGCAAAGATGTCATCCAGGCGTGGTAGGGGTATTGGTCCACATGCAACATTGGATTCACAGTTACCTTGAAGTCCCCACACATTCTAACAGACCCGTCTTTCTTCACAATAGGAACTATGGGTGTGGCCCATTCGCTTCTGTCCACTTTCGTCAGGATCCCTGTATCCTGCAAGCGATCGATTTCCGCTTCCACCTTTGGTCTCAGGGAGTATGGAACAGATCTGGCTTTGCAGAATTTTGGGGTTGCATCATCTCTTAGTACAAGTTTTGCTGTGAATCCTTTTACTGTTCCCATCTGATCACTGAAAACTGTATTGTATTTATTCCGCAAGTGTTCCAGTGTTTGGTCTGTGCCTTTCTCTTTGGACTGGAACGTGTGGAGCATTTTCAAGTCACACCAATTCAGCTTTATTTTTGAAAGCCATTCCCTGCCAAATAATGGGGGGCCAGTTCCAGGCACCACATACAGCTGTAACTGCTGTGTTTGCCCCCCATAATGCACTCTGACCTGCAACGCCCCCATTGGGCTCAATCTCTCTCCTGAGTATGTCTTCAGCAACACATTTGTGTTCTTCAGCTTGATAGCCTTAAAGTGCTCATTGTAGACAGTAGTGGAAATAATAGATCCTGTGTCCAGCTCCATTTTGAGGGGTTTGCCTTCGATATCTGGTGTCACCCATATTATGCTACTGCTGGGAGAAGTCACTGTGTTTAACTCCATTGTACCAATTAATCGTTCATCTGAATCACTGCCACTGTTCCCTGCTAGTGCATTCACAGACCCTTTCATTTTCTCAGTTTTCCTGTTGTGACTGAATTTGGCTTTGCATGCTCTTTGAATGTGCCCCCTTCTACTGCATTTGTGACAAATTTCGTCTTTGAAACGGCAGTCCTCTGCTCTGTGACCATCTCTGTCACACCTGTTGCATTTTTCGGCCACACGGGGGCGTTGTCGACTGCGTGAAAACTTGTGCAGGGAAATTTGTGACAGGTCGGTACTTCTTTTACTTTGCAACTCAAAAGTATCTTTATTCGCGATTTCCATAGCCACAGCAATTTCAACAGCCTTTGCAAATGTGAGCTCTGATTCTGTGAGCAAACGTTTTTGAATGTGTTCATGTTTCAGTCCACAAACAAACCTATCCCTTAATGTGTCATTTAGGTTCTCTCTCAACTGGCAATGTTCAGACAGTTTCTTCAACACTGCTACATATGTATTAACACCCTCCCCCTCATTCTGATCTCTCTTGTGGAAACGAAAACGTTCCGCGATGAGGAGTGGTTTAGGTGATAGGTGATTTTGCAATATCTCCACAATCTCTGTGAATGTTTTATTTGAGGGCTTCAGAGGGGCAGTCAGATCTCTTAGCAAACTGTATGTTTTTGGGCCAATTAAACTCAACAACGCTGGCACTCTCTTGTTATCAGCAATGTCGTTTGCAATGAAGTACTGTTCCAGTCGTTCAATGTAAGTTGCCCAGTTTTCTTGCGTGTCATCAAACACATCTATTTTCCCGATGCTAGCCATTCTCTTTACCTCCGGCTCCACGGGTCTTTGATCTGCCGCCTCGTTCTCGTCAGCTCTCCCCTCGTCCTCACTGCTTGCTAGCTGTTATGCTAAAGAGTCAAAATCTTCCTCTCTTCCTACGAACTCCATCTGTATTCGTGATGCACACTGCAGGTAATCATCCTCGTCGCCATTGTAGTGTCTTAACACTTAGTACTTATTTATGTAATAAGAAATACTCTTGATACAAGCAATTGAACTGGAGCTTCACATTTACTCAAACAGGTTAGTACCAGAATAACATAGAACAATACTGCGCATGACCAAGGGCGCTTCATCCTTAAAGGGGACATCAGTAATTAACAGAACATAACAGAATCAATATATCATAGTTATATTTGTTCTGGCAATAAATTCAGAGGGTCAAGCATGTACATTCTGTTGACAGACCAACCAAAGTCATTATAGCTTGACTAAAACTTGGCCATACACATGGTTTGACATGCTGTCTTGATGTTGTCATGGTCCCTGTCATCGTCATGCAGCGTCCTGATCGAGGCGCCCAGGGTCCTGGTGATGTCACATTACATTCCCAACAGGATGTTTCAGCAGTAGAGCTGCAAGGTGCTGAACGTGCAGCCCAGGGTGGGAGGGGTTTCAAGTAGGGACATGCTGATGACGAGGAGGAGGACACAGAAACACAAAGCAACCAAGGTGAGTCATCAATTGCAACATTGCCACTGGTGGTCAAACTATAGAGACAGACTTATCTAATCAAGTCTTGGGTTCATTGTGGGGAAGATCTAATGATAGATAGTTATCAGCCACATGCTAATTTTTAAAGAAATTAGGCCTACTATAGATTTAAATTTGGAATCCCTTATCACTGACTGACCATTTGTTTTGATGTCTCCATCATCTCTCTAAGGGTACAAAGTTCAAAGATGCCTCCGGGCTTTGTATTGAATGAGATACCAGAGATGATAGTTCCTCCGGACGTCCTGGTCCAGCACCTGTCCAGAGGAGAACTTCTATGCCCCAAGCAGTACACTCTTACCAAAAAGGGTTCCCAAAGGGTTCTCTGGCTGTCCCCATAGGATAACCCTTTTTGGTTCCAGGTAGAACCGTTTTGGTTTCCATGTAGAACCATTTGTGGAAAGGCTTCTAAATGGAACCAAAAAATATTCAAAGGGTTCACCTATGGGGCAGCAGAAGAACCCTTTTAGGATTCTAGATAGCACCTTTTTTTCTAAGTGTGTACCTGCAGGCCTAACACACCCTTCGCCACATCCTCATGGACTCTGGTGAGCAGGACTTTACACACTCATCAACAGGGCTGGTTAACTCCATTTGAATTCAGTGAATTTAATAAGTTATATGAAGTTCCAGTACATTAATTAATTGAACAAATTGCCAATGAAAGTCAATGGCTCTCAGATTGTTACATGGGTCACATTCCCTGATAAATTTGATACCTAAACATTACCACATGCTGTATATTCTGTGATTGTTCAAAGGGCATGTGTTTGGAAGCGGTTTAGTGTTTGTCCCAAAGGTCAAAGGTATGGGTCTGTCAGCATGTCACATCAAACCAATGCACAAGTCTAACATTGCATGCATCATCTCACTTTTGACCTGAATGACTTTGAATGGATTCTCTCTGAATGAAGGATATTTTGATTCCGGCACAATATATTTCTGTGTACCACAGAGATTCTGAGGTTATGCTGTGCATATAATTTGGGGTTCACAGCGTACCTGTGAATACCTGTTGTTATTGTCTGAGTTCTATTATTATTATTTGACATGGTCAAATAACTCAAGCATAGATTGGTTGTACCTTGTTAAGTTTGGCATTGATATCTTAAAATATAAAGAAAGTGTTAACAATTCCCTTTTTTGACTACGTAATGCTAATGCAACCTCTTAAGGATCGGACCCTTTTTTTCAATTTCCGCCTAAAATTACATACCCAGGTCTAATTAAAATAGTAATGAAAATTCTTCTCCTCATGAAAGTCAGATTCACTCCAAATTTGGACTTTGGACTCATCACAATAGTCATCACTCATCACAACACTAAAGAATGTGAGAAAATAACATATGCTAATATGCTAAAATATGCTAAAAATACTTATACTTTAAAAATCTTCCCATGAAGGACCAAATTACAAATCACACGAAATGTGGAATGCAGGCACATGGTACATGTCTTAACTAAGTTTGAGAAAAGGGATTGGTCAAAGAATGTCTGAGTTATTGACAAATAAGAAATCAGATTTTACGTGTCCATTTAAACCACTGTTTATTCACTCCACAGTCGCCTATCAACTTGAAACGTGTCCTTGCTATCATGGACGTCCATAAGATGAACCACACTTAATGTGGTATTGATATTTCAAAATGCAAGGAAACTATTAACAACTAATGATTAGCATATGTGTTGCTAATGCTCAAAATCATCCCAGCTGTATTTATTTACTTCCTTGTCTTTGTCTTGTGTTCTTGTCCTTGACAAAGGCCTCTGCATGTAGACTTTTATATAAGGGTTGATTTTGTGGACACTGCCTGTTAGGATGATTCATTCACATGTTTTATATTATTTCCACAGAGCGTACTTGGTCTCCACCTGAGCACCTTAAATGTGAATTCTGACTTCTGATGTGATACAAATGGACATTTTCATGTGTTTCCTACTCAATATGTTTTCAGGGTTCATGCCTGGTTATTTGTATGTGTTATTGAGAACTGCCATTAATCTGGACCGTGTGGAACATTAAACTCAAACTAATTTTCCTTGCTCCTAAAACTATAGCTTTAAAATACACAGGGACTGCGGGATTGGTTTTGTTGTATATTGCAAATATTTAATAAATATTTAACTCAATGTGAACTGGCATTGGATGCATTTTCTTTCCTGTTAACATACTGCCACACACACCATACTCACAAGGCATGATTAAATACACACCAAACCCAAATCATACAAAAAAATGTTTTTAATAGTTTTAACATTCTGACGAGGATTGTTTCCAATCTTACAGTACCTGTCCACAGCAAGTGTTCTGCTCTGACTGGGAGAGGGTATGTCTTATTTCAGTGTCCCCAATGTCACCTCAGTTGACATGTACATTAGGGCCTTTTTATATCTAAAAACAATGTCTCTGGATCATCAAATCTTCCCTTTTATTTTGGCCCCCTTGTATAAATGTATTATTTGAACAGAACTATGCAAACACATTCATGAAGATGTACTTGCTTACCAAACAATAGCTGCATGCACCACTGTGTCATCATTTGCAAATGTTCATACAGGCAAACCAGGTGTGTTATATCTCACACTTTTTCAGGCTTGCCTGATTGGCCAATGTATCTTTGTTTTGCCTAATATAAATCAGGAGGATTTGTTCATCTGATGGATAATTGGATTGATTTATGCCGATATAAAGGTTATCCTCAGAGAATAACATTCCATGTTTACAGACAAAAATAAAAAGTAATCCATTCAGTGTCATTCTGTCTTGACTCATTAGGCAAAAAAGCTAAAAGTTAGATGCTATATTGTCTCCAAGTTGCATAAAGTAATTCAGTTTGGCAATTATTAAGTCATGCTTAGATGTACAGTAGCCTCCATCATATTTATTTGACTCTGCTGAGTGAATAGTTGATTGACAGGATGGAAGTAGGAGCAAAATGCAATACAAGAACTGTGGACTGATAAACTGATGCACTGATAAACTGGGCAAAACGGAATAATTCTACCTGCATTGCAAGGCTCTTTTTTCTTTTCACATATAAAAATAAATATGACAAGCACAGGTAAATAGGACCAAAGATAAGACAAATTTCACAAGCATGATGAAAAATCATGCTGCTGATTTTCACACATAGAACAATGTCTAGTCATAATCCCCAAGCCTGTTCACATCACGGCCAAACACCTGTCCACCCTGTTAAAACTACATCCACAACACAGAGAATTCCCCCTTAAAGCAACCTGAGGCAAACAGTCCAAATAGTCACTAGTACATTCCTCCTATTCATTGAAAAAACATGTTTTTATCTTACAGTAACTCAAAGGGCATGTTTAAAAAAACTGTAACAGTGGAAATATTCTGTGGAATCTCTCTCACCAACTACTGCCCTTGATAGACAGGATTTTCGGATGTTAATAAAGTTGTGTTTTCAATCAATATGTACAACCCATTACTCATGAACAGAACAGCCACAGAACAGCACAGTATCACCACCGACAAACGTCCAGATAGACAGAACTGGCCATTCACTTCAGCACATCCAAATGGTAAGAACAGCCTTCAATAATGTAAATGCAATTTTGTCTATATTATATATTTTTTGAATTCCTCAAAATAATATGGCATGATTAGCGTTTGTTGCATCACTACAGGCAGAATTAAGACAAAAGCAAAAAAATATCAGTATAAACAGTAAAAAACATGGGACCCTCTTAATCTTTGAGGTTTCTCTGTTCATAAATACTGTAATTGCACTTTGTTTTATCGTTTAGAAATTCTAACTTTTTGTTCTGGAACTGTCTAGTAAGCATTGGGTGAACTGTATTACTTTCAGAGGATAATATTAGTATTCTCCACTGGGGAATATACTCTGTAAGGTTGGAATAACTAGGAAACTATGGTGACTCAACTGGTTTTTGCCTCGAGGGATGGTGGTCCTCGTTTTACTTACCAATTGACAATCATAAAAACATCCCTTATAATAGCTCTCCTGGTCAAGCTTATGGACTAGTGGAGACTTGCTGCACACTGTGATGCAGCACTTTCCGTTTAGACATACTGTATCATTAAGCTCTAGGCTGATGACTCGGCACTTTTAATCTAACATTCCTCTAAAATAGATTTAACCTTGAAACAATGTCACTGCTATTACAATTACTGTACTGTATAAAGCTTGTGAGTATTTGATCCCCTGCTGATTTTGTACGTTTGCCCACTGACAAAGAAATGATCCGTCTATAATTTTTAATGGTAGGTTTATTTGAACAGTGAGAGACAGAATAACAACAAAAAAATCCAGAAAGACGCATGTCAAAAATGTTATAAATTGATTTGCATTTTAATGAGGGAAATAAGTATTTGACCCCTCTGCAAAACATGACTTAGTACTTGGTGGCAAAACCCTTGTTGGCAATCACAGAGGTCAGATGTTTCTTGTAGTTGGCCACCAGGTTTGCACACATCTCAGGAGGGACTTTGTCCCACTACTCTTTGCAGATCTTCTCCAAGTCATTAAGGTTTGGAGGCTGACGTTTGGCAACTTGAACCTTCAGCTCCCTCCACAGATTTTCTATGGGATTAATGTCTGGAGACTGGCTAGGCCACTCCAGGACCTTAATGTGCTTCTTCTTGACTCACTCCTTTGTTGTCTTGGCCGTGTGTTTTGGGTCATTGTCATGCTGGAATACCCATCCACGACCCATTTTCAAATGCCCTGGCTGAGGGAAGGAGGTCCTCACCCAAGATTTGACGGTACATGGTCCCGTCCATCGTCCCTTTGATGCGGTGAAGTTGTCCTGTCCCCTTAGCAGAAAACCCCGCCCAAAGTATAATGTTTCCACCTCCATGTTTGATGGTGGGGATGGTGTTCTTGGGGTCATAGGCAACATTCCTCCTCCTCCAAACACGGCGAGTTGAGTTGATGTCAAAAAGATACATTTTGGTCTCATCTGACCACAACACTTTCACCCAGTTGTCCTCTGAATCATTCAGATGTTCATTGGCAAACTTTAGACTGGCATATATATGTGCTTTCTTGAGCAGGGGGATTCCTTGCGGGCGCTGCAGGATTTCAGTCCTTCACGGCGTAGTGTGTTTCCAATTGTTTTCTCGGTGACTATGGTCCCAGCTGCCTTGAGATCATTGACAAGATCCTCCATTGACAAGATTCTGGGCTCCATTATAGTTCTGGGCTGATTCCTCACCGTTCTCATGATCATTGCAACTCCACGAGGTGAGATCTTGCATGGAGCCCCAGGCCGAGGTAGATTGACAGTTCTTTTGTGTTTCTTCCATTTGCGAATAATTGCACCAACTGTTGTCACCTTCTCACCAAGCTGCTTGGTGATGTTCTTGTAGCCCATTCCAGCCTTGTGTAGGTCTACAATCTTGTCCCTGACATCCTTGGAGAGGTCTTTGGTCTTGGCCATGGTGGAGAGTTTGGAATCTGATTGATTGTTTCTGTGGACAGGTGTTTTTTATACAGGTAACAAACTAAGATTAGGAGCACTCCCTTTAAGAGTGTGCTCCTAATCTAATCTCGTTACCTGTATAAAAGACACCTGGTAGTCACAAATCTTTCTGATTGAGAGGGGGTCAAATACTTATTTCCCTCATTAAAATGCAAATCAATTTATATTATATTTTTGACATGCGTTTTTCTGTTTTTGTTGTTGTTATTCTATCTCTCTCACTGTTATAGACTGATCATTTCTTTGTCAGTGGGCAAACGTACAAAATCAGCAGGGGTTCAAATACTTTTTTCCTTCACTGTGTATATATACAGTGAGGCAAAAAGGTATTTAGTCAGCCAACAATTGTGCAAGTACTCCCACTTCACAAGACGAGAGAGGCCTGTAATTTTCATCATAGGTACACTTCAACTATGACGGACAAAATGAGAAACAAAAATCCAGAAAATCACATTGTTGGATTTTTTATTTATTTATTTTCAAATTATGGTGGAAAATAAGTATTTGGTCAATAACAAAAGTTTCTCAATACTTTGTTATATACCCTTTGTTGGCAATGACAGAGGTAAAATGTTTTCTGTAAGTCTTCACAAGGTTTTCACACACTGTTGCTGGTATTTTGGCCCATTCCTCCATGCAGATCTCCTCTAGAGCAGTGATGTTTTGGGGCTGTTGCTGAGTAACACGGACTTTCAACTCCCTCCAAAGATTTTCTATGGGGTTGAGATCTGGAGACTGGCTAGGCCACTCCAGGACCTTGAAATGCTTCTTACGAAGCCACTCCTTCATTGCCCGGGCGGTGTGTTTGGGATCATTGTCATGCTGAAAGACCCAGCCACGTTTCATCTTCAATGCCCTTGCTGATTGATGGAAGGAGGTTTTCACTCAAAATCTCACGATACATGGCCCCATTCATTCTTTCCTTTACACGGATCAGTTGTTCTGGTCCCTTTGCAGATAAACAGCCCCAAAGCATGATGTTTCCACCCCCATGCTTCACAGTAGGTATGGTGTTCTTTGGATGCAACTCAGCATTCTTTGTCCTCCAAACATGATGAGTTGAGTTTTTACCAAAAAGTTATATTTTGGTTTCATCTGACCATATGACATTCTCCCAATCTTCTTCTGGCTCATCCAAATGCTCTCTAGCAAACTTCAGACGGGCCTTGACATGTTCTGGCTTAAACAGGGGGACACGTCTGGCACTGCAGGATTTGAGTCCCTGGCAGCGTAGTGTGTTACTGATGGTAGGCTTTGTTACTTTGGTCCCAGCTCTCTGCAGGTCATTCACTAGGTCCCCCCGTGTGGTTCTGGGATTTTTGCTCACCGTTCTTGTGATCATTTTGACCCCACGGGTGAGATCTTGCGTGGAGCCCCAGATCGAGGGAGATTATCAGTGGTCTTGTATGTCTTCCATTTCCTATTAATTGCTCCCACAGTTGATTTCTTCAAACCAAACTGCTTTCCTATTGCAGATTCAGTCTTCCCAGCCTGGTGCAGGTCTACAATTTGTTTCTGGTTTCTGGTGTTCTCTTTGGTCTTGGTCATAGTGGAGTTTGGAGTGTGACTGTTTGAGATTGTGGACAGGTGTCTTTTATACTAATAACAAGTTCAAACAGGTGCCATTAATACAGGTAACGAGTGGAGGACAGAGCAGCCTCTTAAAGAAGAAGTTACAGGTCTGTGAGAGCCAGAAATCTTGCTTGTTTGTAGGTGACCAAATACTTATTTTCCACCATAATTTGCAAATAAATTCATAAGAAATCCTACAATGTGATTTTCTGGATTTCTTTTTCTCATTTTGTCTGTCATAGTTGAAGTGTACCTATGATGACAATTACAGGCCTCTCTCATCTTTGTAAGTGGTAGAACTTGCACAATTGTTGGCTGACTAAATACTTTTTTGCCCCACTGTATACACACACTTTAAATCAATATTTATATTTTTCATATCTTCATATATACAGTTGAAGTCAGAAGTTTACATAGACTTAGGTTGTTAAAAGTCATTAAAACTCATTTTTCAACCACTCCACAAATTTCTTGTTAACAAACTATAGTTTTGGCAAGTCGGTTAGGACATCTACTTTGTGCATGACACAAGTGATTTTTCCAACAATTGTTTACAGACAGATAATTTCAATTATAATACACTGTATCACAATTCCAGTGGGTCAGAACTTTACATACACTAAGTTGACTGTGCCTTTAAACAGCTTGGAAAATTCAAGAAAATTAAGTCATAACTATAGAAGCTTCTGATAGGCTAATTGACCTCCACAAGTCTGATTCATCCTTGGGAGCAATTTCCAAATGCCTGAAGATACCACGTTCATCTGTACAAACATTAGTACGCAAGTATAAACCCCATAGGACCACGCAGCCGTCATACCGCTCAGGAAGGAGAAAAGTTTTGTCTCCTAGAGATTAATTTATTTTGGTGTGAAAAGTACAAATCAATCCCAAAACAACAGCAAAGGACCTTGTGACGATGCTGGAGGAAACAGGTACAAAAGAGGAAAAAGGGGGAGGCTTGCAAGCCGAAGAACACCATCCCAACCATGAAGCACAGGGTGGCAGCATCATGTTGTGGGGGTGCTTTGCTGCAGGAGGGACTGGTGCACTTCACAAAATAGATGGCATCATGAGGTAGAAAATTATGTGGATATATTGAAGCAACATCTCAAGACATCAGTCAGGAAGTTAAAGCTTGGTCGCAAATGGGAATTCCAAATGGACAATGACCGCAAGCATACTTCCAAAGTTGCGGCAAAATGGCTTAAGGACAACAAAGTCAAGGTATTGGAGTGGCCATCACAAAGCCCTGACCTCAAGCCTATATACAGTACAATTTGTGGGCAGAACTGAAAAAGTGTGTGCTAGCAAGGAGGCCAACAAACCTGACTCCGTTACACCAGCTCTGCCAAACTATTGTGGGAAGCTTGTGGAAGGCTACCTGAAACGTTTGACCCAAGTTAAACAATTTAAAGGCAACGCTACCAAATACTAATTGAGTGTATGTAAACTTCTGACCCACTGGGAATGTGATGAAAGAAATAAAAGCTGAAATAAATCATTCTCTACTATTATTCTGACATTTCACATTCTTAAAATAAAGTGGTGATCCTAACTGACCTAAGACAGGCAATTTTCACTAGGATTAATTGTCAGGTTGTGAAAAACTGAGTTTAAATGTATGTAAACTTCCGACTTCAACTGTATGTATACATGTGTGTATATAAAAAGGCGAGAGGATGAAATATATACAGTACCAGTCAAAGGTTTGGGCACACCTACTCCTACTACCTACTTTGGAATCATGTAGTAACCAATAAAGTGTTAAACAAATCAAAATACATTTTAGATTTTACATTCTTTCCAAGAGTGTGCAAAGCTGTCATCAATGCAAAGGGAGAATACTTTGATTTGTTTAACACTTTTTTGGTTACTACATGATTCCATATGTGCTATTTCATAGTTTTGAGGTCTTCACTATTATTCTACAATGTAGAAAATAGTCCAAATAAAGAAAAGCCCTTGAATGAGTAGATTTGTCCAAACGTTTACATGGTACTGTATATATTTCATCCTCTCACCTTTTTATATACACACATACACAGAGGCTTCAGTATTTACAATAGTGTTGTGATGGATAAAATATATAGCACTTGAACGTAAGTGCATGAAAGAGCAGCGTTTGTTGTGGCTTCCTAACACTAATCAGTGTTATGGATGGAATGTTTCTAAGGAGTGGGTGGGGTTATATCCTTCCTGTTTGGCCCTGTCCGGGGGTGTCCTCGGATGGGGCCACAGTGTCTCCTGACCCCTCCTGTCTCAGCCTCCAGTATTTATGCTGCAGTAGTTTATGTGTCGGGGGGCTAGGGTCAGTTTGTTTATCTGGAGTACTTCTCCTGTCCTATTCAGGTGTCCTGTGTGTAATCTAAGTGTGCGTTCTCTAATTCTCTCCTTCTCTCTTTCTTTCTCTCTCTCGGAGGACCTGAGCCCTAGGACCATGCCCCAGGACTACCTGACATGATGACTCCTTGCTGTCCCCAGTCCACCTGGCCATGCTGCTGCTCCAGTTTCAACTGGCCTGGGCCCTAGGACCATGTCCCAGGACTACCTGACATGAGGACTCCTTGCTGTCCCCAGTCCACCTGGCCATGCTCCTGCTCCAGTTTCAACTGTTCTGCCTTACTATTATTCAACCATGCTGGTCATTTATGAACATTTGAACATCTTGGCCACGTTCTGTTATAATCTCCACCCGGCACAGCCAGAAGAGGACTGGCCACCCCACATATGCTCTCTCTAATTCTCTCTTTCTTTCTCTCTCTCGGAGGACCTGAGCCCTAGGACCGTGCCCCAGGACTACCTGACATGATGGCTCCTTGCTGTCCCCAGTCCACCTGACTGTGCTGCTGCTCCAGTTTCAACTGTTCTGCCTTATTATTATTTGACCATGCTGGTCATTTATGAACATTTGAACATCTTGGTCATGTTCTGTTATAATCTCTACCCGGCACAGCCAGAAGAGGACTGGCCACCCCACATAGCCCGGTTCCTCTCTAGGTTTCTTCCTAGGTTTTGGCCTTTCTAGGGAGTTTTTCCTAGCCACCGTGCTTTTACACCTGCATTGTTTGCTGTTTGGGGTTTTAGGCTGGGTTTCTGTACAGCACTTTGAGATATCAGCTGATGTACGAAGGGCTATATAAATAAATGTGATTTGATTTGATTTGATACCATAGGTTTGTGTTGGTCATGGACGGGCCCCTCACCTTTGTTTCTAAGGAGACCATAGGTTTGTGTTGGTCATGGACGGGCCCCTCATCTTTGTTTCTAAGGAGACCATAGGTTTGTGTTGGTCATGGACGGGTCCCTCACCTTTGTTTCTAAGGAGACCATAGGTTTGTGTTGGTCATGGACGGGCCCCTCACCTTTGTTTCTAAGGAGACCATAGGTTTGTGTTGGTCTTGGACGGGTCCCTCATCTTTGTTTCTAAGGAGACCATAGGTTTGTGTTGGTCATGGACGGGTCCCTCACCATTGTTTCTAAGGAGACCATAGGTTTGTGTTGGTCATGGACGGGCCCCTCACCTTTGTTTCTAAGGAGACCATAGGTTTGTGTTGGTCATGGACGGGCCCCTCACCTTTGTTTCTAAGGAGACCATAGGTTTGTGTTGGTCATGGACGGGTCCCTCATCTTTGTTTCTAAGGAGACCATAGGTTTGTGTTGGTCATGGACGGGCCCCTCACCTTTGTTTCTAAGGAGACCATAGGTTTGTGTTGGTCATGGACGGGTCCCTCATCTTTGTTTCTAAGGAGACCATAGGTTTGTGTTGGTCATGGACGGGTCCCTCATCTTTGTTTCTAAGGAGACCATAGGTTTGTGTTGGTCATGGACGGGTCCCTCACCTTTGTTTCTAAGGAGACCATAGGTTTGTGTTGGTCATGGACGGGTCCCTCATCTTTGTTTCTAAGGAGACCATAGGTTTGTGTTGGTCATGGACGGGCCCCTCACCTTTGTTTCTAAGGAGACCATAGGTTTGTGTTGGTCATGGACGGGTCCCTCACCTTTGTTTCTAAGGAGACCATAGGTTTGTGTTGGTCATGGATGGGCCCCTCACCTTTGTTTCTAAGGAGACCATAGGTTTTTGTTGGTCATGGACGGGTCCCTCATCTTTGAACCTCATCACTGGATCATCAGATTGGAACATTGCTATTATGTGTTGTGGATGTCAATCATACTCCTCTGCACCGTAATCATCGGTATAAATACTTTCAGCACAAAGTATCACATTCCTCATCATCAAATCCTTTATATGGTGGATTCCTCTTACTAAAGATGGGGGTATAGGGGACTGAAACAGTAACCGCCATATATTTTCAATGAATACACTATTCTTATTCCCTGTGTGATAGAATATAAACACACATTCTAGCACCAGAAGAAATGTATCTATATTCCGGATAACACCCACACATACAGGACCGGACTCATATACACACTTGCTTTAACAAAAAAGTTTTCAATATTGGCTTTCAAACAGCTGAGCAGGCTCCCCAGTGACAGGCTCTTGCCAGATAAGGCTCTCAGGGCGCTCGTTAAAGAAGCTGAGGCTGAGTGCAGAGAGGAGGTATAGTCCCACCCTGCACATTCCACTCATACTCACTTTTCAGCATTCCATTCCTTTTATATAGAATTATTCTGTTTGTTATGTTTCTATGTCCCATTCCCTCTACAGCCTATCCTATGATAATGTACAATTAAGTACATGCTATACCATAGAATATCTGTATAATGTATTTATAATTCTATATCTGTATACCTATGATTGTATTCTTATATTATATGACACATATAATATCGCTTGTATCACTGTTAATATAATATACTCTGAAATGTACAGTATAAACAGTCATTTTAAATAGTAAATACTATATTACCCAGATTTAACTTCCCGTCTAACAGCCAAATGCAATCTTAATCTCCCTTTGAAGAGTGTGATTGGGGATTCAAACTCAAACTGGTCTTGCAGTACCATATATATTTTCTATGGCAGAACTCGCCACTTAATGATGCAGCACATTTCCAAACACATCACACAATTCACAAACACACATTCAGCCAGGAAGAAACAAGGGGTTGCCAGTGATCTCAAAGTACGAGGAATGGTTTAGGATGGCATCAAAAGGAATGCTATAGACTTGGTGACAGGGAGAGGAAATCAGAAATCTACTGTCCCTTTCCTTTACTACTACACTCACAAGAGTAGAATCCATTCCACCGAGCAAATCGTTTTCATGTCTTGTATGTGAAGTTAGAGGCAATATTGCAAATGACTCAAATAAGCCAAAAGGAAAGAAAAATAAACTATTGTTGAAAAAGAAATTTTTTAAAATTGAATGCACCACAGACAGAATCAAAGGAATCCAGTCAACATAAAAACAAAGCATTGTGTCCGATTCTGTGTATCAAAAGTTCCTCCCCCCACAGTCTCAGAGAGAAACTCTCTGGATGTGGATATACTGTATGTATTTTCTGTATTCATATATATTTCAGGTTATAAGATTAACTTTGTTTTACAGGGCTGAACCCGGTGTTTGGTCTCTATGAGTGGAGGTGAGGTCTGGAGTGAGTCCCATTGGGTCAAAGGTCAGAGAACGGGTCCTGGGAACAGGCTGGAATAGTAGGGCTGGGGGTGGAAATTCGTGATGTCATAGTATCGTGCTCTCAGACTCTTCCTCTGACTCTGTCTTGGGGGTAGGCTGGACCACCGCCACTGAGTTCCTGTAGGGGACCATCTTAGGCTCATCGAAGATGCCATCCAGTTCCACGTTGATGATGGGGATATCCAGGTTGCAGAAAGAGTCTGAGTGGTCAAAGATCAACATGAGAAGAGGAAAGAAAATAAGAGATAGAGAAAATAAGGGTTGCTTAGAATAAGTCTGTTACCAGACATGATTAAGTCAATGCTGAATGATGCATTACACACAGCAGGGAGGTGCTCGGGGTAGGTTTGTAATACTGCAAATTTCATGTGAAGAAAGAACACTTGTTCGAGGTGTGGATAACAACAATTCCCCAACAGTGTCCAGTGCAGTCACCACAAACATTAATACTTTATCTTTTATCTCACAGTCATGTGAGAATGATGACATCCATTGTGTAACACTTGAAATGGACAACAACCAGTGAGTGGACAACAGGAAGTGTGTGTGGGGGGGGGGTGACTTTGCAGAGTGTAAGCAAGGGGTCAGCGGTGGGATGTGGCATGGTTTCGGGGGAAGAACAGTAAAGAAAGCTACTTGGGATAGTAAAATGACGTCAATCTTCTGTGTGAAGTGGAGTCAGTGGACGGTCTTTCAGACATATCCACAAGCCATGCATCGCGCCAGTCTCAGCCACCATGCAAAGGGCAACGAAATTGGTTAGTGGTGGACTGGACAATTCAGAGATATATAGATATATACATATGAGACGTCATGTATACAGGCATATACAGAGAGCTGGAGCCATGCAGCTCCACAGTGAGCCAGGATGGCGGACGGTTTGTTGGTTGGAGGGGCGGGAGGGTGAGTACAGTACTGGAATTCCTGCTTACCCTAAAAGGCCCTTTCACATTTAGCCCATATTGAACCATTCGCTTCATACCGCTGTGGGCAGACGATAATAGTAGACAAAATAATGAAAAATATGGAAGAACAAGAGATATTGATTAGAATCTTTGAACCTGTTCCCAGCAGTTTTACACAAAAAGTATCAGTCATTTAAAAAATGACAGAAAAGAGTTCACATTAAAACCACATTAAAACCACAGAGATCCTATTAAATTAATTCTATGATTAAAATGCTGTCAGGCACACTGGAGAGTGAGACGCTCCACCTTTACCAGAGATGAGCGTGTATAAGCGGACTCCGAGTGTGTAGAAACTGCATTGAAGCATTTACCTGTGGACATGCTCTCCCCAGGAGACAATCCATCCAGCAGGACACCACTGTGTTCCAGGGGCTGGGGGCTGGAGCCAGGGGTGCTGGGGGGCTGCGGTGGGGGCAAGCTGGGCCTCTGCCTGGGAGGCTTGGGAGTGGGCCTGGCCTTGGTGAGGGTGCCGGCTAGCGAGGGAGGGGAGGAGAGGGTGGCGGTCTGGGCCTGTCCCGGAGAGCCGATGGTGGCGTAGCCCTGAGGGTATCCAAAGCCATACGGGGAAGGGGTACTAGGAGGGGTGGGGGACAGGCTGACTGGAGAGGGCTGACCCGTGGACTGGTCAGACATTCCCCCAGACTGAGAGTAGTACTTAGGTGGAATGGGGGCCAGCTTTTTAGCTGTGGAGAGACCAGACAGAATGCCAAGTGTGAGAGAAAAGCAACACAGATTGTAATTGAGAGGTGACAAGCCAAGACAAAACACTCTGGCTGCTTTGTACATAGCACAGTCTCTCTCAACATGCATACGCACGCCCGCACGCACAAACAGACACACACACACAACCTTCCACTGGTACCTCTTCTCAGGGTGTGAGGGCTATGTTCAGAAGAGGGCTGTGATGGCCCACCAGAGGGTGCTGTTCCCTGGAAGCCCTTCTGTCCAATCACTGGAGAGAGCTCTTTGTTCATCAGAATACTGGGGAGGCGAAAAGGATATATGAACAACAATATGTCATTTTTTCATAGCATCTCCTTCAGGTAGTGTGTGTGTGTGTGTGTGTGTGTGTGTGTGTGTGTGTGTGTGTGTGTGTGTGTGTGTGTGTGTGTGTGTGTGTGTGTGTGTGTGTGTGTGTGTGTGTGTGTGTGTGTGTGTGTGTGTGTGTGTGTGTGTGTGTGTGTGTGTGTGTGTGTGTGTGTGTGTGTGTGTGTGTGTGTGTGTGTGTGTGTGTGTGTGTGTGTGTGTGTGTGTGTGTGAGACTGTGTGTGTCCGTGTTCACTGCCTGTCAGTAAGCAGTGAACGCCATGTAGCTAACAATTGCCATTCAGGATGAATATATTGACCTTATTCCTGCACATGTCATGACATCCATAGGAATGAAAATCACTGTAGTTCAACGTCAAATAATCTGAGTGACCACTTTCACTACTGCAAGTATACGCACTACCAGCTATATTGCAGTGGAGCATAAACCCCAAAAAATCCAAGCCCAAGCCTGTAGGCTTAATAGATTTTTGTTGCCTTTTATGGAACTATGCAGCCAGAATGCCAATGGGTACAGAGCTTGAAGGAAAAAACCTAACCCGTTTATAATAGGATGGGAGTGACAGCTCTCCCAGCCCTAAATTCCCCCTCCTATTGACAGCAGATGAGGATGGGTGATCGGGACTGGAGGAATTTGGAGTTGGGGTGGAGCTATCCAATGAGGCATTCCTTATTGATGTAAAGCCAATGATTGGTTAGGAATCATGCCCAGCCCATCCATATTTTTCACTTAGTCACTCTAAATCCAATTCCTATTCAAAAACAAAACTAGCCAACTACCATCCAAGGCCAACTGGGCCCACTAAAATGACTCATTAACACCCACTATATTCTGCTATCGCTGAGAGCTTTGAATATCGTTTGTTGCTTGGCAACATCCTCCTATAAAATAAGGTACTAAAAACGCTCCAATAGAACAGAATGAGAAAATTAACAAAATGTATAAAACAGGATGTTGGCATATTGGAGGCAGCTCCCTCTCTCTCACTCTCCCGTTTGTCTCCCAATATCCCTCTCTCATCTTGTCATTATGAGCCACTCAGGCCTGTGTGTGTTACGAAGACTGAGTTTGTGTCCAGGTTCTAGGAGTGGCCGGACGATGTGGCATAGTATTTACCCAGTCAGCTTGGCTCCTCTCTCTCGGCTACAGGCACAGGCGGCCCACGGTAGAGGTGTGGACAGGGGAAAGTTAGGGGTCTGGGGAACGAGGGACGGGTCGTGTCGGGTTAGCACGAGGGGGGGTTTTGATGTAGAGGGGGGAGACGTTAGTTTCTGACGGTGGGGACGCATGCAGAGCTTCGGCCAGGGAATTCTGTTTGGGCAGGTGCAGGGAGCTGGGCTTGGGGTTAGAGTTAATATCAAGCTGCTGTGGGGAGGGAGAGGGAGAGGGGCACGAGGAGGGGGGCAGTGGGTGAGGGCTGTAGTTAGACCAGCGTGGGGGAGGTGGGGGAGACGGCCCGGGGGGCACGGACTCGGGACCGGGGGCGACAGGGCGCGCGCACTGCGGTGCTCGGGGGAAGAAATGGTGAGGAGGTGGGTAGCAATAGGAAGAAGAGGAAGAAGAGGGGTAAGGGGGGAGGGGGCCTCTCCTCCTCCGGAGAGGGGTAGGCATAACAGGAGTCCGACCAAGTGGATGACGCATCATCGGAGCTGCAATGATAAAAATGTAAATGATTTCACAGGGAATTGAATTGAGTCAGGAAGAGGCCAATATTGGCACGTTCTTGTTGTGGAACGAAAAGCATTGTATAAAAAATTATACTGTATGTGAGGAAGTCCAGTGGGCCATTCTGGCATGTTCGTGAACACTCAATAACCAGTGCAGTTAAGTGTGAAGGAGAACAAGTGCGGGTTTTTATATCAGGGAAGGAATTAGTCAACCAACGTTGAACAGAGACATATTAAGAGGTTGAGGAGAGAGGTCTAAGGATATTGAAAAATTGAAAAGAAAAAAAGAGCAAAGGAAAAACATTAATACAGGCCATGCCATACAGTATATTCATTCAGCACAAATCCCAAAACTGCTTGACAAATGCAATAATTCCCCCCCCCCTCATCTTACATGAGCATACCCCATTCATAGACGCTAACTGCCTTAGCGCCTATTGACGATCGTATCTTCTATTGACGATCGTATCTTCTGAACAGGAATTATTACTATTATATATATTTTTTATTATTATATATACTTTTACCCCTTTTTCTCCACAATTTTGTGTAATCCAATTGTCCCATCGCTGCAACTCCCCTATGGACTCAGGAGAGGTGAAGATCGAGAGCAATGCATCCTCCGAAACACTACTCTGTCAAGCCGCACTGCTTCTTGAAACACTGCTCGCTTAACCCAGAAGCCAACCGCACCAATGTGTCGGAGGAAGCACCATACAGCTGGCGAACGAAGTCAGCTTGCAGGCGCCCGGCCCGCCACAAGGAGTCGCTAGAGCACGATGGGACAAGGAAATCTCGGCCCGGCCAAACCCTCCCCTAACCCGGACGACGCTGGGCCTATTGTGCACCGCCTCATGGGTCTCCCGGTCTCGGCCGGGTGTGACACAGCCTGGGATTGAACTAGGGTCTGTAGTGACGCCACAAGCACAAGTGCCTTAGACTTCTGCGCCACCTGGGACCAGGGAATTTTTGTTACGAGTCCCCAATGGTTGCTCTAAACGTTGACACGCATCACTCGTGGTACGGTTCAGGAAACATAAGGACGTATCTTTCATATCAGCAAGAAATGTTTTTCAAAAAACAAAAGGTTAAATTACACCTTTATAGGTTTAGAGTTCCCACACGGCCATATTTTGCCATGTGACATCGCTTGTTTACGGAAAACAGACGAAAGACAGAGGGGTGTGCTAATAAGCTATCTGCATCTCCGAACACTTGTGTGTAAATGGAAGACTGAAGCCACAAACGTGTTGTCACTGAAAAATACTGTCAGCTGCAACTGTGTTAAAACCAGTTAAAACAGTAAGTATGTATTTAGCGTTTGTGAAATTATTTTGATTTGACATGAAAGTAGAGGGATTTATGTTTCTAAGACCGTTCCGCAATTGAGAATCGATTCGAGTTCAGATGGAGTATTTGGCTGTTTTGGCTTCCAGAGACAAATCGTCTTTAAGCAAAAAGTGTAATTGCCCTTGGACTATAAGGAGTAACGTTAGGCTCCTTTAGTCCATGATCAGTGTTAATGAAAACTGTTCTGATAGATAGAAAGGAAAAACATGTACATGGCAAGCTACCTCTGTGATGAGGTGACCCTTTTCTTTGCTCACATTGTTACAATTTTATGAGTAATGGATAAAAAAAGTGCTATCTGAAAAACTAAAAAACGAATACTTTATGTCCTTCTAACGAAAAACAACCCTCTGGTACAACCTGTATATGAAACTAAACAAGCACAAAAGTTTCTTCAAAGGACTCTAGAAACTCTGAAGATCAAACACAAGGACAATCAACCACAATGAAAACAACATCACACAAGGTCAAACCAAGTTTGAGATGAAACTGGGCGTTGGTTCACAGAAAGGTGAAGACGATGCATGGGAAAGAGAATTAGAAGACGTAAACAGAAAATGTACGCCGTGTCGATGTCAGTTTCAGGACGCGAGGATTGGGGTAAATTGGAGAGGGGGGGCACAACAGCCTTACCTGGCACGGTCGCTGCCAGCGGGAGGAGGTGTTGGTGAGGGGGACGCAGAGATTTCCCCCTGCTCAGGTATGAGAGCGTCTGAGGGAGGGAGGGGGGGTTGCATACTCGGGGGTGTGGAGGAGGTTTTACGCACTGACGACGAGCCCCTGCGCGACACCCAAGAAGTGTCCATCACCCTGACCCCCATGCTGCAGTGGGACAGAGACACACAGTCAATCAAATACAGTGGTCAGAGGTCAGCCAAGCCCAGGGAGACTCATCCTGTAGTACTCACAATCGTCAGGACACTCCTTACCGAACAATATGCATAGAAGCACTAGGGAAAGGAGACATTTGTAATAATGTGTCACAGTGTGGGTGTATGTATGGTTGGTCGCTGTGTGACAAACAACTGTTGGCACCTGTTATTGCCATTAGTACTTGTCAAAGCAAATCAGACGAGTACATCTAATGCCAGCAATTGCAAAGATGCATTTTAAGTAAATAAACCGCACAGTGTGATAACATTGTACACACAGCACTCTGTAGGGAACGCTGAACTATAGGATTACAAGTGTGTCATTTGGACGATAGAATAATCATGACTGGAATACTGGAATACTGACAGACACATGACGACAGAGAGAGGCTTTCTTTCCACAGGCAGTTCAGACAAGAGTAAACAGAGAGAAGAACAGAGTAAGTAACAGTACCTTTGAATTTTCCTAACGCTGCTTGGTAAGGACAAAAACATCACAATAAAAGGTAAGGATCATGAGAACCTCTGTTAATTGATTCAAAGCATCACGACATGTAGTGTATCTCAAAGCAACTGGGGGAGCAGTCGGGTCAGGGTTCGGATCCCAAGATGGAGGATCACCAGGTCGAGCCTTCAGGCGTGGATTGCAGGACGTTATGCGGGATGGAAGTCATGCTGAGAGTATGAGGTGAGGGATTTGAGGGGTGAAGATATTCCTTCCCAAATGAGCTCCAAGCATGTCCTACCAGTGAGCCAGTTAACCAAATAGGGCAACGTTTCCCCACCGATGTAATAAATACCCCAAAATAACACCAACATACAGGAAGTTACTTGCAGCAGTGGTCAATGTGCTTGTTTACTTTAAAAAACAATGTACGACCATTGATGGTTAAAGGCTAGGTAATATTCAGATATTTTTGGAATCAATGACAATCTCACACACCAAGCAAAGAATCAGTCAAGGACATGGCATGACATCTCCCATAGTGCTTCAGAGAAAGGCACAGAATGAATAAAACCATAACAGAGGTATGGATTTGAATTTGGACATCAAATCTGTGAATGCTACTTCCTCATTGGTCTCAGTTTGTACTAGGGGGCCGAATGCTCCTTGTCCTGATCTTCCTGCTCTATCTGGAGGGGCGTGTGTTTCTAATGAGAGCAGCGCTCTATTGATTGGTCCCAACACAGTCCTCGCCAAGTTTAATTAGCTGGGTTTACGTGGCCCATGAGCTGAGGGACTCAGACGTCTGCTGAACAGGGAGGTCATTTGAAAAGAGAGAGAGAAAACATGATTGACTTGAAACAAATCCTCCGTACAGTACAAGACTGCTTACTGCACCACCATAGACCAACATATTTCTCTGAGCTCCCTGTTCTGTCTGTCTGTCTTAGTGCATTTCTATCTGTCGCTCTCACCCAAGATGAAGAATAATTTAGTGACATTCTCTCCACCCCTCTCACACCCAGACTGAACTCTTTACTAAGCTCTCCTTTTCACTGGGTGTACAGAGTTATATTATTATAGAAACAAAAACTATTGACATGGAAAGGTGGCATGATGCTATATCTAAAGGCATATAGCTTTCACAAAACACTCAAACCTCTCACTAGTCGATCAAGCCATCAGCTTTCAGCAGCTCATCCATACCTCAAAAGGCCCATTGTCCCCATTAACATGTCAACACAACTATCCTTAATTCTGAACTCTACAGCAATAACCAATACCACTAGTAATCCTTGTTGTCCAATGGTTCATGTTCCAGTTAAGAATGTTCAGCAAGAACATTAAGGGAAGACAGGCGTTTAGGTAGTTGACTTCGGAAAGAGGGATTTAAGAGAGATGGAAAAGGTAGGGCAAGACAGGTACAACACGAGTCGGATCTTCTTACCCATCCTTCTTATAGAACTCTAGCATCATATTGTCAGTGGCCACACTGAGCGGACGTCGGCTCTGGTCATTGTGCTTGCGATCGGAATGGTCCATATCCGGAGAGGGCATGGAGCTGTAGTTGGCATTGTGGTTGGTGTGGACCGGGCTGCCATAGTTTCCTGTGACATTAAACTCAATCTCTGAGAGAGAGGAAAGCGATAGGTGAGGCAATTACTTTTGTGACAATAAACATGTATCCCGTCATAAGAACTGATTCTTAAAATTGTGAATAGGTCTCCTACGGCCCCTTAAGATGACTGACTGTCATACTGTATATGTACGAGCAGGTGCCGGTTTCCATTTACCCACATACAGAGGGTGATACAGGGACATTACATTCTAATGGATGAGATAGGCAGTTCTGGTTTACAGAGGCTGAACAGACACTGTGTCCTCTCTCACCTCCAGGGAAGAACCAGTCAGCGTGCTGGATGATGGGCTCAATGATGCCTACAATCTGCAGGGACACAGTGGTCATCATCTCTGTAATGTTCCTGGATGGATGGAGAGGAAGAGATATGGAGGAGTTAGTTTAATCTAACGAAGAGCGATTGCCAGGCAGTGAATTCAATGCAATTGTTCAGCACTGGCAATTATTAACTTGAACCTTGGAGATATGAGTAGTATTTCATTTGGACCGTTTTATCTCTTTAAGTCACTATCAATGGCCAGGAAATTATTTTTAAAAAGGTACTTGATGTATAGTCTCTATGGTATGACTAAATAGTGTGTTAAAGATAGGTGAGGTCCTACCCTTCCTGCGTTGTCCACAGCAGGTTGGGACCCAAGACTATTGCAATATTCCCAGGAGTCATTTTATTGTCATCCTGGTAGTCATCTAACTTGGCGAGGAATTTGATTAAATACCTGAAAAAGAAACAATTAAACTAACAATACGTTTATGTTTTTGTCCGATCATGATCATTCATGTACTGTATACTGCATTGGCTGACAAATCTCTGAATCCTACAGATTGTTGTTTTCTGGCTCATCTAAGATGAACTGATTGTTCAGACAGAACCCCAGGCAGCTCATTTTAATTGGGCTATGACAAGGGCAGGTTTGACAGGTGTTCGCAAAAGAAGACAACCTAAAAAATAAGCCCATTAAGTGAGATTCAACGATGACACTGACAGGCACCGGAGTCTGTCAGCCTTTGGATTTCTGTTTCACCCGTACACCCTCTACTCCCACTCCTTTTGATCATACGTCAAGCTCCTGCAACCAATATTCCATGATGCTATCCTTGATCAAGCAGCCAACACAGAAAAACACAGAAAGCACACCCAGTTCTGGCTGCTTGAAGGCTATGATGAACTCTTCACCAGTTCAGTGCAACTGCTGATGTGAAATGAGTAGCGAAGGATAGAAACAGTGAAAGGTGATTGAAACTGAAATAATTTAATGGTCAGGCAAGTGCCAAGAAAGACCAGAGAGTGAAATGGGTGCGGGACAGAGAAAAAGCGAAACACAGATAAGGGCGACTCACTTGAAGTTGTTGCCATTGGCCAGGGGTAGCTTCTCGCAGGCTGTGAGGAGGGCTTGGAGTCTCTTGTCCTGGTCTTGAATGCTGCCAGACAAACCATAAAATAACAGCTTAGCGTGAAAGAGAAACCCCACATCCAATGATCTCATACTTTTCAAGTAAATAAAGAATCAGCAGCATAGAGTAGGAATCAAACACAATGAATAAACATCAACTAATGGCGGCACCATCACAAACTGATACGGACTTAGAAGCTTGGATCCATTCATCATAAAGTTCAAAGGTCATCAGTGGCTCAGGGAGTTCCCGTAGGTAGGATTTCAAAGCACCTGTTGGGATGAAACAATAGGAGGGTGAGTGAAAGTTAGATGGATAAACAGAGAGGATGAGAGTGGTGTGTGTTTTGAAAATGAGAGGGAGAGCTTGAAGTAAGAGAGTAAGAAATTGTAAAATGGGCCTAAAGACGTCAGTGCCAAAGGATGAAACACGTCATAAAACACACAGACACAGAAAGATGGAAAAGTGGGGGGGGGTTGTAGGTCTCTAATGCAACTTTTTCTCCTGGGGATGTATTTTATGTGAAGGATGGGCCAGGACTTCAGGATGTCCCTTGCATTCTGACGGTACAGAGGAAACCACAACAGCTGTGCCACCATTCTGTCTGTAGAGTGAACAGTTGAAGTCAGAAGACTATATACACCTTTGCCAAATACATTTAAACTCAGTTTTTCACAATTCCTGACATTTAATCATAGTAAAAATGTTGTGTCAGTTCAGTGGTGGCCAGTTCAGTGGTGTCAGTGGTGGTGTCAGTTCAGTGGTGGTCAGTTAGATCACCACTTTATTTGAAGAATGTGAAATGTCAGAATAATAATAATATATAATAATAATAATATATGCCATTTAGCAGACGCTTTTATCCAAAGCGACTTACAGTCATGTGTACATACATTCTACGTATGGGTGGTCCCGGGGATTGAACCCACTACCCTGGCGTTACAAGCGCCATGCTCTACCAACTGAGCTACAGAAGGACCAGTAATAGTAGAGATAATGATTTATTTCAGCTTTTACTTCTTTCATCACATTCCCAGTGGGTCAGAAGTTTACATACACTCAATTAGTATTTGGTAGCATTGCCTTAAAATTGTTTAACTTGGGTCAAACATTTCAGGTAGCCTTCCACAAGCTTTCAACAATAAATTAGGTGAATTTTGGCCCAATCCTCCTGACAGAGCTGGTGTAACTGAGTCAGGTTTGTAGGCCTCCTTGCTCGCACACGCATTTTCAGTTCTGTCCACAAATTGTATATAGGCTTGAGGTCAGGGTTTTGTGATGGCCACTCCAATACCTTGACTGAGCTAAACGACTACCGCCCCGTAGCACTCACTTCCGTCAACATGAAGTGCTTTGAGAGACTAGTCAAGGACCATATCACCTCCACCCTACCTGACACCCTAGACCCACTCCAATTTGCTTACCGCCCAAATAGGTCCACAGACGATACAATCTCAACCACACTGCACACTGCCCTAACCCAACTGGACAAGAGGAATACCTATGTGAGAATGCTGTTCATCGACTACAGCTCGGCATTCAACACCATAGTACCCTCCAAGCTCGTCATCAAGTCTCGACCCCACCCTGTGCAACTGGGTACTGGACTTCCTGACGGGCCGCCCCCAGGTGGTGAGGGTAGGCAACAACATCTCCTCCCCGCTGATCCTCAACACGGGGGCCCCACAAGGGTGCGTTCTGAGCCCTCTCCTGTACTCCCTGTTCACCCACGACTGCGTGGCCACGCACGCCTCCAACTCAATCATCAAGTTTGCGGACGACACAACAGTGGTAGGCTTGATTACCAACAATGACGAGACGGCCTACAGGGAGGAGGTGAGGGCCCTCTGAGTGTGGTGTCAGGAAAATAACCTCACACTCAACGTCAACAAAACTAAGGAGATGATTGTGGACTTCAGAAAACAGCAGAGGGAACACCCCCCTATCCACATCGATGGAACAGTAGTGGAGAGGGTAGCAAGTTTTAAGTTCCTCGGCATACACATCACAGACAAACTGAATTGGTCCACTCACACTGACAGCGTCGTGAAGAAGGCGCAGCAGCGCCTCTTCAACCTCAGGAGGCTGAAGAAATCCGGCTTGTCACCAAAAGCACTCACAAACTTCTACAGATGCACAATCGAGAGCATCCTGGCGGGCTGTATCACCGCCTGGTACGGCAACTGCTCCGCCCTCAACCGTAAGGCTCTCCAGAGGTTAGTGAGGTCTGCACAACGCATCACCGGGGGCAAACTACCTGCCCTCCAGGACACCTACACCACCCGATGTTACAGGAAGGCCATAAAGATCATCAAGGACATCAACCACCCGAGCCACTGCCTGTTCACCCCACTATCATCCAGAAGGCGAGGTCAGTACAGGTGCATCAAAGCTGGGACCGAAAGACTGAAAAACAGCTTCTATCTCAAGGCCATCAGACTGTTAAACAGCCACCACTAACATTGAGTGGCTGCTGCCAACACACTGTCATTGACACTGACCCAACTCCAGCCACTTTAATAATGGGAATTGATGGGAAATTATGTAAATATATCACTAGCCACTTTAAACAATGCTACCTTATATAATGTTACTTACCCTACATTATTCATCTCATATGCATAAGTATATACTGTACTCTATATCATCGACTGCATCCTTATGTAATACATGTATCACTAGCCACTTTAACTATGTCACTTTGTTTACTTTGTCTACATACTCATCTCATATGTATATACTGTACTCGATACCATCTACTGTATGCTGCCCTGTACCATTCATATATCCTTATGTACATATTCTTTATCCCCTTATTGTTAGTTAGATTACTTGTTGGTTATCACTGCATTGTCGGAACTAGAAGCACAAGCATTTCGCTACACTCGCATTAACATCTGCTAACCATGTGTATGTGACAAATAAAATGTGATTTGATTTGACTTTGTTGTCCTTAAGCTATTTTGCCACAACTTTGGAAGTATGCTTGGGATCATTGTCCAATTTGGAAGACCCATTTGCAACCAAGCTTTAACTTCCTGAATGATGTCTTGAGATGTTGCTTCAATATAGCCACATCATTTTTCATCCTCATGATGCCATCTATTTTGTGAAGTGCACCAGTCCCTCCTGCAGCAAAGCACCCCCACAACATGATGCTGCCACCCCCATGCTTCACAGTTAGGATGGTGTTCCTCTGCTTGCAAGCCTCCCCCTTTTTCCTCCAAACATAACGATGGTCATTATGGCCAAACAGTTTGATTTTTGTTTCATCAGACCAGAAGGCATTTCTCCAAAAAGTATGATTGTTGTCCCCATGTGTAGTTGCAAACCGTAGTCTGGCTTTTTTTATGGCGGTTTTGGAGCAGTGGCTTTTTCCTTGTTGAGTGCGGCCTTTCAGGTTTTGTCGATATAGGACTTGTTTTACTGTGGATATAGATACTTTTGAACCTGTTTCCTCCAGCATCGTCTCAAGGTCTTTTGCTATTGTTCTGGGATTGATTTGCACTTTTCACACCAAAGTATGTTCATCTCTAGGAGACAGAACAGTCTCCTTCCTGAGCGGTATGACGGCTGCGTGGTCCCATGGTGTTTATACTTGCATTACATTACATTACATTTAAGTCATTTAGCAGACGCTCTTATCCAGAGCGACTTACACTATTCTTTGTACAGATCAACGTGGTACCTTCAGGCGTTTGGAAATTGCTCACAAGGATGAACCAGACTTGTGGAGGTCTACCATTTTTTTCTGAGGTCTTGGCTGATTTCTTTTGATTTTCCCATGATGGCAAGCAAAGAGGCACTGAGTTTGAAGGTAGGCCTTGAAATACATCCACAGGTACACCTCCAATTAGGCTAATTGACATCATTTGAGCAATCAGAAGCTTCTAAAGCCATGACATCATTTTCTGGAATTTTCCAAGCTGTTTAAAGGCACAGTCAACTTAGTGTATATAAACTTCAGACCCACTGGAATTGTGATACAGTGAATTATAAGTGAAATAATCTGTCTGTAAACAATTGTTGGAAAAATTACTTGTGTCATGCACAAAGTAGATGTCCTAACCAACTTGCCAAAACTATAGTTTGTTAACAGGAAATTTGTGGAGTGGTTGAAAAACAGGTTTTAATGACTAAGTGTATGTAAAACTTCCGACTTCAACTGTATGTGTAGGCATGGCAGTGTGTGTCTATCTGCACTCGATAAACACATTAAATGCAAAGCAGTTTGAATCCCTCCAGGGAGCATCTTTACTATTGCTGACCCTGTAAAACAATAGATGTCACTGCACCTATCCGGTGTATGTGACAATAAAACATTTACAAAATGTTATTCACTTTGTTAGAAAGCACTATGCTGTTGACTTGATTCTGCTGTGTTTAAACTGGGTGACGTGGGACATGAATCCGCCTTGGTACTACTCTCCCCTCAGGAGAGGGTTGCAAATGGGCTTTCCTTTTGGTGCTGGTTCTGTGTATCAACCTGGTTGACATGGAATCAATAGAAATGAACATGGAAAAGGATTCAGAGAGTTCTTTTCAAGGCTAACTCAGGGTCTGTGTATTCACAGGTACTCACACAGCCAGGATCATAAGAAGGCTGTGTATAAGACAAGACCTAAGTTGAAGTTCTTAGGTTGACAGGGAGCCCTTGATAACCCGAACGGACTAGGGGCAGGATTCGGAACGATCTCCGTGACAATGTCAGCTGCCATGATAATACAGTGCAGAGTGAAATGAAGTGAGGTATTTGGGGGTGTTGGGTTGCCAACTCACCTGCGATGGCGTGAGGGTCTGCAGAGTACTCCTGCACGTCCATCACCCCACAGTCTAGAGACGCCTTGAGCTTCTTCAGTTTGGAGGCCGAGGGCGCTACTCTGAACAGGCCCTGGAATGGGACAGGGACACAGGAGATTAGGCTAATCAGTATGTTGTCACTTGGTAATGGGAAGACATACTGATAGTGTGGAATACACACTGACCTCTTCCTGCATGCCACACTCCAGCAGCATGGTGACACAGGCTTCGACGGGGAAGGCAATGTCCCGCCCACTGAGGGCAAGGTGCTCCTCTAAGGGTTTCCCATAGCACGGCTTCTCCACCCAGGTCTCTGTCAACCCCAACACACACAGCACCAAGGTTACACAGCAGGTTAATCGGATTATTATTAAGGTTGCCTCATATATATATATATATATATATATATATATATATATAGCTTCTGAGCAGTCCCTATTGACTTTAAATTATACATAAAAAGTTAACGAAAAGCATACTGCACAGATATGGGTGCATTGTGTGAATATCAGGGTTGGGTTCAGTTGTATTTAAACTACAGAAATTCAGTGAGTTAATTGAAATTCCATTCATGAATTGAAACGTCTTCATTAAAAAAAACTAAATGGCCCTTTTCAAATTTAAATTCACAAATTTAATTTCTATTCATCTCCAGAACTGACTAAATTTAAATGGAATTGACCAACCATGATGAATAGAGAGGATGTGCACCAGTGCTCCTACTGCAGGGTTGAATGAGGACAGAGATGGCATAATGTGTGTGTAATAATGAGTGAGGGCCGGGTGGGCACTGGGCAGACAGACTCACCCTGGTGGGCTTTGATCTGAGGCAGAATATTCTGAAGGAGCTCTAACGACTTCCTGTGGTACTCTGCCTGCACCTCTATCAACTACAGAGAGAGAGAGAGAGAGAGAGAGAGAGAGAGAGAGAGAGAGAGAGAGAGAGAGAGAGAGAGAGAGAGAGAGAGAGAGAGAGAGAGAGAGAGAGAGAGAGAGAGAGAGAGAGAGAGAGAGAGAGAGAGAGAGAGAGAGAGAGAGAGAGAGAGATTAGTGTATTTTCTATGTCCCTGTTTGTACCTCAGTGAAGACATAGTGAGTGCTATTAGAAAGAGACCGTTCAGTCCTTACTGTCTGAAAGTAGCTTGCATAGTCAATTTCTTTGGCCACAAAATTGTACATGTCTGCTGATAATTGATCCTGGAAAAATACAAAAGGATAACTTCAGAAAATAAACAGCAATTTCAGAGAAAACATATTGAGGAGCGTTAGAAAGAGAACGAGAGCGAGGAAAAGGAGATGTAGACTGACTCGACAGATCTCCATTCGATTGGCTGCCTCTTCCATCTCTTCCCTGAGGTGCTCGCCCTTGGCCCCTGGCTGCACGTTGCTGGACATACCAGACTTGGAGGACTGGTGGAACCTGAGGGGTGGAGGGAAGAAAGAGGGGGGGTTACACATCCTATGCAAACATATAGACATCTGCTGCTTCCCAATTCTCTATTGTTATGCCCTAAGTGTGCACTTGTTCACTTCCCAGTCTGTCTGTGTCTGTGTCTGTCTATCTGTCTGCCTGCCTGTCCTTCTGTCTGCCTTCCTCTCTCTCCTCTCTATCCTACCCACTTGTCCATAGTATCTCTCCCCCTCTCTCTCTGATTTATTTGTATGTGTCTGAAAGGTTTGAGTCACAGAGCAGAGATAATGTCCACTGCTGCCAGGGGAGCTCAATGCACACAGCAGGGTGATGGGGAAAAAACGTTACACACATTTGGGTCAGCAGAAGAAACTGCAGGAGCTCTGTGAGGAAAATGCATTACATTTCCCCAATGTCTTGGCCCCTAATGTGTGTGTAATATGTATGGGTCAGACTCAGCACAGAGGTAGAGGCTGTGGTTGCAGTCTATCCCTGAGCCACAGTCCTGAATACGGGAAGGGCATTGGAGAGATACTGAGTTATGCTGGAAGCATGACTGTAAAAGGAAATCCTGGTAAAGGAAAGAAGATCCATGGAGAGCCAAGGTGAGGAGGAGAGCCAAGGTGAGGTGGAGAGCCAATGTGAGGTGTATATTAATAAGGTGAAGGGGTATGATGAGGTGAGTATTTGAGGGGTGGAGAATGTGGCCACGCCTAGATCCTCACTGTAAAATATGGGCGATCAAACAGTGACGTTCATGTGGAACGCTGCAAAGAGGCCCGTTCACCTCTCACACACATACTGACACAGACACCCACACACACTGTCAGTCAGCAGCTCGTACCTTGTGCGTGCCGAGTCCATGTCCAAAACCAGTTTTGCTAAATGTTTCCTTTGTTTCTGGATGTTGGGAATTTCCACCTGAGTGAAATCACATCATAAAACAAAGACACTTTACTCTGATTTGTTCTGTAGTGTGAGAGATTGGATAGAGACACACGGGCAATTGTCATAGGAATCATGTTCTCACAGCTTGTGTAGCTTTGTAGGTGAGATACATTTGCAGTGGTGACGTTCATGACCATGGTACAGATGATGGTTGTTATGGTCTACAGTAAGTACCTCTGCCAGTTCGTATAAAGGTTCCACCACGTCTCTCTCAATGGTGAACTCAAACAGGATGAGCTCCAGAGCCATCTTCTCCTGTGTCTCACCACACAGCTTCAGCATCTTCCTGCAACCGGCCAATGAGAGGCCAGAGAAAATAGCACATAGCCAATTAGAACACAAAACGAGACCAGACCTCATTTCACTAGAAATTGTGTGGTATTATTGTATGTGCTATCACTATGGCAAAGTCCACACCTTCACAATAATGGATAAAAGTGTTATATGCTGTTAAAATTTGCTGATGCAATACAATAAAGAGCACAGTCTTCACTAGCAATGACCGTAATAATCGCTCTGCTGTTGATCATGTGTCATGATCATGAATCGGGCCTGGTTCACTGGGTGACACTTCCACGTTTTCCATGTCAGCACACTTTAAAAAATCCCATGACGGATGTGGCAGATGATCATTCTGTAATTAAGGAGATTAATGTATGTGTGTTAGTGTATTTGTGTCTGTTTGTGTGTGCACTCACCCCAGTAGCGAGTCGTCGCCCAACACTGCTGCTCCCTCCACCAGACATTGTGCTAGTGTTGTGAGGGGTAGCTTTTTCTACACAGAAAATAGAACAGGAGAACATGTACCACACTCTACTGTCATATCAATGTCAGCATTACAAGAAGGAAAAATACAGGCAGACTCACCGAGGGCGATCTGACAGATCTCTTCTCCACATCCACCCCCTGTTGGCCCTGCAGACAGGCGGTCAGCTTCTTGTGGGTGCTGTGGGACACCTGCTTGACCAGCTCCAGCCGCTTCTCCACCTGATGGACAGACAGTAGGACAGGGCTCAGTAAGCTGGGCATCTCTCTACAGACACACACACACACACACACACACACACACACACACACACACACACACACACACACACACACACACACACACACACACACACACACACACACACACACACACACACACACACACACACACACACACACACACACACACACACACACACACAGGTAATCTGAAGTGTGCCAAGTAAGTGTGCTCTTTGAGACTTAAGTGTTCCCTACACAGCTACACTCATCCGAAATCCATCCAGTGGAACCGATGTCACATCCCTTGACAACTTCATTTATCTGTAGCAATTATAGCCAGTAGCCTAGTCTGGGCACCAGCCTTTTTAGCTAACATAACATTCCAATCCTGCCGTTTGCCAAATGACAGGAGTGGCAAGAACTAGAATGAAATAGCTGAACAGAGACGGCAACCAGGCTCCCTCAGTAAATCAGAGGGGATGTTCAGACTTTGTCTCCCATTGCTGATGAATTTTGCCTTGGGGAATTCGACACTCATTTCACACATAGTATACTCTTAGGGATAGAGTTTCACATTCAGGATAGAGGTATGACCTACTTGCAGTTCACACACACAGACACACACACACAGGCACGCAGACACACAAACACACAGACACACAGAGACACAGAGACACAGACACAGACACACAGACACACAGACACACACACACACAGACACACACACACACGTCCTAGACCTACAGTATCAGCAAATGTTTGGACAAACCTACTAATTCAAGACTTGTCTTTATTTTTACTATTTCTACGTTGTAGAGACGCAGAGTAGGTGATGCGATGATCTCCGCTATTTGACCAAGAAGGAGAGTGATGGAGTGCTGCATCAGATGATCTGCCTCCACAATCACCCAACCTCAACCCAATTGAGATGGTTTGGGATGAGTTGGACGGCAGAGTGAAGGAAAAGCAGCCAACAAGTGCTCAGCATATGTGGGAACTCCTTCAAGACCGTTGGAAAAGCATTCCAGGTGAAGTTTGTTTAGAGAATGCAAAGACTGTGCAAAGCTGTCACCAAGGCAAAGGGTGGCTACTTTGAAGAATCTCAAATATAAAATATATAAATATAACATTTGTTTAACAATTTTTTGGTTACTACATGATTCCATATGTGTTATGTCATAGTTTTGATGTCTTCACTATTATTCTACAATGTAGAAAATAGTACAAATAAAGAAAAACCATTGAATGAGTAGGTGTCCAAACTTTTGACAGGTACTGTATATTAGGCCTTTATAAGCACACAAACACACACATAAATGCACACACACAAAATTACATTTTTACTAATTTCTTACTTGTAGAAGGTCTTCGCCTAATACTTCTGTTTTTTCAGCTCTGCAATGTAGATGAAGAAACAGAGACGATTAGGGTGGAATGGGGAATTTGGGTAGACATTATATTACAAGTTATCATGGGAATTGGTAAATGTATGCACGTACCGATGAATCAACGTAATTAGAGAGCATTTTAATTTGGATAATTAATTTCCCTGATAATCCCTTGACCTGACCATATAACAGGAAGGATAACTTTACTAGACAGTGTGCTAAATAAAAAAATGTAACATTCTTCTGAGTAGCAGCCATTTGGTAGCCTTATAGAACAAACTAGGCCAAGCTCCATTTGGGACATTTATGGTGTGTAGTGAATAGAAGTCTGACATATTACGTCACCCACTCCCTCATCACTCACGGTCACAGAATATTGCTCAATACTGTACCACAAAACATAGTTCCTTTGTTTACTTTAGCTACGTTGCCATTTTGTCAGTTACTTATAAACAAAATAACCCACTGAAGGTAGAGTAATAAATAAAATAAAAATCACAAACATATGGCATTTTCATTTTCATGCGCTGAGCTAACCATATACCAGGAATGTTCACCAGGAATGTTCACCGCAACGACATAAACTCTGCATATGTCTTCTTCTTTAAGGTTTTATGACAGACTACAGCTATTGGTGTATTACTGTACGAGGTATTGAAACAAAAAATATTCATTTCCAGGGGGGGGATATCATACAAAACAAATGTGAAAACCATCCCACTCCTTCAGTCACTCAGAGTTCAAATTACATTCCTGAACAGGCTAAGATGCCTGTGAGGACAGGGCATTCTGTTATGCAGGTGAATGAGGACCCAAAAGCGACTTAACAGAAACAGAGTTTATTCCAGTCCAAACAGAAAACGACTAATCCTGAGTTCTTAACAGGAAATGTCCAAACGGGGAATAACAGAAATCCTCTAGTCTGTAGAGGGGAATAACAGGAGAAGCGGCCACAGCCTGCAGGTCGCTTCGGGTAGGCGCAGGCCGTCGCTGATAGAGACACCTGCTCACACGCAGCATCTGATGAAGGCAAAAACACGACAGGACGGAACAAGTACACAGGCGAACAGCAAACATCAAACAAGGATCCGACAAGGACAGAAGCAGAAACAGAGAGAGAAATAGGGACTTAATCAGAGGGCAAAATAGGGGACAGGTGTGAAAGAGTAAACGAGGTAGTTAGGACGAATGAGGAACAGCTGGGAGCAGGAACGGAACGATAGAGAGAGAGAGGGATAGAGAGAGGGAAAGAACCTAATAAGACCAGCAGGGGGAAACGAATAGAAGAGAAAGCACAGGGACAAGACATGACAATATATGACAAAACATGACACATTCATCGACAGGATTCCTTGTTTGTGCTGATTCTCCGTTTGTGCTGTGCAGTTGATAACCAATACAGTAAACACTACAAAGTCCGCCTTCTTTACATGCAAAATGTCAGGATCCCTCTATTGACAAGGAATATCATCTGGTGTCTATACGCCCTACTGCCATTCTTTTTCAACTTCACTCCTTTCTGCCACTCTTCTCACCACCTCCGTATAGGAGACATACTGGACACCCCTTATTCTTACCACCTCCGTCTCCTTCACCCTAACAGGACACTCCAGAGATTCGGGTGCTTGTTCACCACCACAATTGCAGCATTTAGGCTCAGCTGGCATATAATACCCCTCCCATCTACATCCACTTGACACATGACCAAATATTTTGCATTTATCACGCTGCATGGGTTTGGACACGGAAACCCAAATACATGTGTGAAAAGGGAGAGACTCAAAAAACAATAGAATGGATGGAGATAGGAGCTTGACCCCTGCCTACTCTTGTCCAAAACGGTTTAACAGCAGAGTCGTACTTAATGTGAAAGTAAACACTAGTAACATGGCAGTTAGGGTAAAGCACTGAGGTATTATTTGCCCAAAATGGACACAGTGTATACATTATGTGTAATGTACGCACTTTACAAATACATTTTTATTACTATCAATACAAGTGATGTATTGGTCTCACAGATATAATTCGCGCAAAGGCTAACTAATACAAAATCACAGTTAACTCTAGTTCACTCCAAACCACACAGATCATGTTAACTATGTCACTATCAACCCCTACCTTCTCCAACAAGCAATTGAGAAAGCACTCCATCCTAACCCTTGAATGTCAGTGGCTATAGAAACTTACTGAGAATTGCATTTCCTGCGTGAAGCCCTGCTCCTAGATACCTGCAGCCTTTTCTTCCACAAGGAAACATGAGCACACTGACTGGTTTCGGGCAATGACAGAAACGAGACAGAGATTGGGAAAGATAGAGCGAGAGAGTCAGAAGGAAGGGGGGGGACAGGAATGAGACCTGACTGTCAGTTCCTTTCACTCTCTCACCTATTCCCTCACTTCCACCCCCTCTAACAGCTCCTCTCTCTGGCTCACTGTATCCGTGCCCTGACAGGAATAGAACATAATAGGAGAGAACAGGCAGAGAAAAACAGAATGGCCTTGTATTTCTGCAGAGGGATCAGCTGCAACTCACAATGAGGGTGATGAGGGGCCAAGCATAGATCTAGATCTGATGGATGGGACTACTGCTCAGGCTCCTAGCCAGTGCCCATTTATATTGTTCAACTCCTATGGCAGCGGTTCTATAACTTAGGCTGTTTCTATTCTTAGCTCGCCAGGCCCTGGGTATTGATCTTGATCAGTGTTTCCCAACTCCAGTTCTCGAGTAGCCCCAACAGCACACATTTTTGTTGTAGCCTCAGACAAACTCACCTGATTGAACTAATTGAGGGCTTGATGATTAGTTGACAAGTTGAATCAGATGTGCTTGTCCGGGGCTAAAACAACAATGCGTACTGTTGGGGGTACTTGAGGACTGGATTTTGGAAACACTGATCTAGGTGATGAATAACAGGAGAGGCTGGAGCAGAGACTTGGTCTTTATTCCATCTACAACAGCCTTTCTGTGCTAAGAGCAGAGGTGTGGACTCGAGTCACATAGCTTGGACTCGAGTCAGACTCGAGTCACAAATATGATGACTTGCAACTCGACTTTAACACCAATGACTCATGACTTGACTTGGACTTGAGCCTTTTGACTTAACCTTACTTGATACCCTCACCAGATACCCTCACCAAGCCCAAATATTAAACATTATGTCATTTAAAAAAGTGTGCAGCGCATCAACTCTTTTTTAAACGGATTACAGTATGAATCGAACAGCAGCCAATCAAATTGTGCCAGCTGAGAGAAAGTGTCAGTGCAGAGGAACGTCGGTGGGTGAATTCAGATGGAGCCCTTGGAAAGACATTACCCCAAATTATTATTTTCGGATATAAAGACGATGCTGTATCAACAGAAGACAGATTGCAACTTGCAAAGGCGCAACAATTTCCAACTTTGTTCAACATTTGAAGCTGCACAAAGAATGGTAAGTCGTGGCTAATATAGCCGACAGCTATATAATTTATAACTTTACCAGTGTAGCATGTAGGCTAACGTAACATTAAATTAATGAGCCTCCACACAGTCAGTCAATGCGGGAACGTGATCATTGGACCCAAGATTGAGTTACATCTGGCTAGGCAGTTGGTAGCCTAAATCCTGCCTGATGTCACTGCTGTTCCTAAAGCCATTGACATATGTTAGCCTACTGTAAACACACACACAGTGCGCCCCATAGCGATCCTCGATAGTCGATCACTATTGGGGGGGGGTCTTTCTCATGGCTACCCATGTATTTTCATGGAAATATAACATTTATTTGGAAAGTAATAAATATATAGATATTTTTTAAAGCATTCATGATTTGCATAAATGTAATATACTAACAATATAAAAATATGAAATTGTATTACATTTGGTGAAAAGCACATTATGATTTGATTAGGACTCGAAACTCTGACTTGATACTTGACGGTCTTGACTTGAGACTTGAGTGTTAAGACTTGAGACTTACTTGTGACTTGTAAAACAATGACTTGTTTTAGCAGCGTGTAGCTCCCTATGTCTTCTGCTTAGGTCTTCTGCAGTACACACTTCAACACTTAGCAAATAAAGCTGTGTGTTAGTGGGTGAAGGTGTGTAGGGGTGGGGTGAGTGGGTGCGTGTGCGTGAAGAGTACATTATAGTACAGTTTCAATGTAACTCCATTTATAAACAATCATCAATCATTTCTGTACTTCTTCTTGGATGTAAACCTGAGGGCATATCAGTGGGTACCAGAACGGTATATATATGGATTTGGGGGGGTCCCTCTATTCTTGGATTCAATCCCTGAGCCATTAGATGGACGGGACTTTGAATGAGATTTACTCCAGCGTATGAATTAAACCGTGAGTTAATGACTCCCTCATACAAATGAGTGCATTACAAATAAGTCAATTGTTGTGACGGCCAACATTGGAACTCTCTCTCTTTTGCTCACACAGTTACACACACTGACAGTCATTTTCCAGGTAGGGTCTGAGGCTGCTCTAAATACTCGAATAGAAAATGCACAGTAGGCTACAGTCAGACGGAGGAACGACTTTTTGACAGGGGGTGCAGGATTTATTTTGGCCTGATTTAGATACGTTTGCTCAGAATTTCCAAGATCTTGGTAGGCTATTTGTTAGTCAACTTGTCTATAATTAGATACATGCAGCTTCTCTTCTGTCGTGATGTTTCCCTGGAAGACTAAATGAACCCTTGCTCACCAGAGTAATGTCATAAATCGAATGGATGCTTCACTCTAGTTGACATTGGTAAAAGTTTTCTCCGTCATCTCTGCATCTTTTGCGGAGCCAAGACTTCTAGGGACCGGGGAGAAAATTTAATAGCCTACCTCTGAAAGAATGGGAGATTTTCTGTGCAAAATGTCCAAATGACATCAGTTTGACCCTCAGAGCATGCGCAGACCAGCTGGCTGATGTGTTTACGAACATATTCAATCAATCCTTATCCCAGTCTGCTGTTCCCACATGCTTCAAGAGGGCCACCATTGTTCCTGTTCCCAAGAAAGCTAAGGTAACTGAGCTAAACGACTACCGCCCCGTAGCACTCACTTCCGTCATCATTAAGTGATTTGAGAGACTAGTCAAGGACCATATCACCTCCACCCTACCTGACACCCTAGACCCACTCCAATTTGCTTACCGCCCAGACGATGCAATCTCAACCACACTGTACACTGCCCTAACCCATCTGGAAAAGATGTGAGAATGTTGTTCATCGACTACAGCTCAGCATTTAACACCATAGTACCCTCCAAACTCGTCATCAAGCTCGAGACCCTGGGTCTCGAGCCCGCCCTGTGCAACTGGGTACTGGACTTCCTGACGGGCCGCCCCCAGGTGGTGAGGGTAGGTAACAACATCTCCACCCCGCTGATCCTCAACACTGGGGCCCCACAAGGGTGCGTTCTGAGCCCTCTCCTGTACTCTCTGTTCACCCACGACTGCGAGGCCATGCACGCCTCCAACTCAATCATCAAGTTTGCGGACAACACAACAGTGGTAGGCTTGATCACCAACAATGACGAGACGGCCTACAGGGAGGAGGTGAGGGCCCTCTGAGTGTGGTGTCAGGAAAATAACCTCACACTCAACGTCAACAAAACTAAGGAGATTGTGGACTTCAGGAAACAGCAGAGGGAACACCCCCCTATCCACATCGATGGGACAGTAGTGGAGAGGGTAGTAAGTTTTAAGTTCCTCGGCGTACACATCACAGACAAACTGAATTGGTCCACTCACACAGACAGCATCGTGAAGAAGGCGCAGCAACCAAAAGCACTCACAAACTTCTACTGATGCACAATCGAGAGCATCCTGTCGGGCTGTATCACCGCCTGGTAGGGCAACTGCTCCGCCCTCAACCGTAAGGCTCTCCAGAGGGTAGTGAGGTCTGCACAACGCATCATCGGGGGCAAACTACCTGTCCTCCAGGACACCTACACCACCTGATGTCACAGGAAGGCCATAAAGATCATCATGGACAACAATCACTGCCTGTTCACCCCGCTATCATCCAGAAGGCGAGGTCAGTCCAGGTACATCAAAGCTGGGACAGAGACTGAAAAACAGCTTCTATCTCAAGGCCATCAGAATGTTAAACAGCCACCACTAACATTGAGTGGCTGCTGCCAACACACTGACTCAACTCCAGCCACTTTAATAATGGGAATTGATGGGAATTGATGTAAAATATATCACTAGCCACTTTAAACAATGCTACTTAATATAATGTTTACATACCCTACATTACTCATCTCATACGTATATACTGTACTCTATATCATCTACTGCATATGTATATAATACATGTATCACTAGCCACTTTAAACTATGCCACTTTGTTTACATACCCTACATTACTCATCTCATATGTATATGCTGTGCTCGATACCATCTACTGCATCTTGCCTATGCCGCTCTGTACAATCACTCATTCATATATCTTTATGTACATATTCTTTATCCCTTACACTTGTGTGTATAAGGTAGTAGTTTTGGGATTGTTAGTTAGATTACTCGTTCGTTATTACTGCATTGTCGGAACTAGAAGCACAAGCATTTCACTACACTCACATTAACATCTGCTAACCATGTGTATGTGACAAATACATTTGATTTGATTTGATCCTCTACCTGGAACCAAAAAGGTTTATTCAAAGGGTTCTTCGGCTGTCCACATAAGAGGACACTTTGAATAATTTGGTGTCAGGTAGAGTCCTTTCAGTCTACAGGCGAACCACTGCATAAGAGAAATAGGAGTTGAGTTATCCTGACAGATGTGCCCCTCTCTGGAATCAACATGGAAAGAACATTGGATTTGAAAAAAGTCACCATCCAGTACTGTTTTCATCTCATTTCTAGCATGGTAAACATGGAAATTAGGGTAAAACTTAATTAAACTTAACCAGACTAGGCTTTTACATCAATCTAATTTCATCCTATATTCAATATTTACTGGGTGGTTGAAATTATGTTGAATTTCATATTTGATTAGATATATTTTATTTGACCTTGTTCCAATGTTTATATGAAAATGGTCTGAATCAACGTCATTGTTTCAACGCCATGCTATCAACCTGAAATAAGAGGTATATTTAAAAAAATGTGAAGCCACAGTCCAATGATTCCTGCTTGAACAGTGACTCCTACTGGGGTATTAGGGGTAATACACTTCAATGAGAACAAGTCTACCGTCCAGATGCCTACCTCTATGTACCCCTCCTTAACTTTGGAAACAAGCTGTGTTTGTTTTCAGCTGAGGTGTCATGTGAACACATTTAGACATTGATCAGCTTCCACACTCATTTACGTAGGACCCCTAAATAACATTGAATAGTTGAAAGTAACTCTTAACTTCTCTTACACAAGCTGATATGTGAAGGACATCATTTCAACGTGAAGCTAGGTATACTATCATTTGTCTATGGTTGATTGGACCTTTGGAAGTTGAGCAGTAGTTACCATTCCCCATATAAATAGGATGCAAAATTCATGATATTTATAATAAACTTTTACCTTTGGATATTGTCTTTTATACATGTATATGTTATTCATAATATAAGCTACAGTATATACAGTTCATTCAGAAATTATTCATACATTTTACATTTTAGTAATTTAACAGATGCTCTTTTCCAGAGAGACTTACAGTTAGTGCATTCATCTTAAGATAGCTAGGTGGGACAACCACATACTGTATCACAGGCATAGTAAGTACATTCTTCCTCAGTAAAGTAGCTAGGAGTGGGATATTTACTCAAAGATATTCTTTGAAAAGGAGGTTGCTGGTGGGAGGACGGCTCATAATAATGGCTGGAATGGAGTCCATGGAGTGCTACCAACCACATGGAAACCACATCTTTGATGTGTTTGATACCATTCCATTAACGCCATTCTAGCCATTATTATGAGCCGTCGTCCCCTCAGCAGCCTCCACTGTATCCAAATGTTGTTGTGTTACAGTCTGAATTCAAAATGTATTAAATATTATTTTTTCCGCACCTGGATTGTGCAACATTTGCCCAATATTCTTTTCAAAATTCTTCAAGCTCTGTCAAATTGGTTGCTGATCATTGCTAGACACCCATTTGCAGCCGAATCTAGCAACGGTATTGTTTTCTTGGCAAGGGAGGATAATTCTTCACCTGGGTGGACTGTGAGAGGATCATGTACAAACAGAATGATATCCTTGGGCATGCTGTAGTATTCAGATCTGGTGGAGAAGTTGTCTGATCCCTCTGCCTGTCGTTCTTCAGTGTGCAGTAGCCTTCCAGATGACAAGTCCAAACCAAACAACTCAAGCTTCCTAGTAAAGGCCTCAAGTTTTTCACCATGTCCACGACTGTTTTCCTTCTTCATTGTAACTGCAAATTTAACCGGTTTAAGTGACAGAATCTGTCAGCCAAAAAACTGTGTGTGTAGCTTGCAGCTAACGCTTCAATGTTTCTGTGTCTGGCCTCTCTGGGGCAGGAAGTCCACTTTGAAAGTTCCATGCTTAGAGTCATAAGACACACTGGCTTGGCATTGGGAAAAGATGGTAAGATGAACACACACCTCTCTGTATATTCTTCCCTGAAACTTTGATTTTCATTATCCACCTTTCTTTTGATACTACATTTTCTCTTGCTATCAGGCTAATTGTTCTGAACGAATGTTGATGTTAAAAACAATAGTGTAGGCTACAGTAAGCTACGTAGACCTGTTTTTCCCCACCGATCAATGCACATAGAAATAGACAAAAATAATAATTGAGACATGGTCATTTTATGTTATTGTCACTGAGTTTATTATGTACTAATCAGATGTGTTAAAAACATGTTTAATTTGTAGTGTAGGCCAATTCATTGTGCTATATTATATACTAATTATGTTCTGGCCCACCGACTATTAGCTCAGAAAAAAACAAATCCTGCACTAGGCCCTCCGTGGAATGAGTTCCACACCCCTGCTATACAGACTTCCTTCTTTTCACTCTGTCAATTAGGTTAGTATTATGGAGTAACTACGATGTTGATGACTCATCCTCAGTTTTCTCCTATCACAGCCTTTAAATCCTGTAACTTTTTTAAAGTCAACATTGGCCTCACGGTAAAATCCCTGTGCGGTTTCCTTCCTCTCTGGCAACAGCGTTAGGAAAGACTCTTTTATATTTTTGTGACTGGGCGTATTGATACACCATCCAAAGTATAATTACTAACTTCACTATGCTCAAAGGGATATTCAATGTTTGCTTCTACCAATAGCTGCCCTTTTTTTGCAAGGCATTGGAAAACCCTGGTTTTGTGGTTGAATCAGTGTTTGAAATTCACTGCTCGACTGATGGACCTTACTGACATTTGTATGTGTGGGGTACAGAGATGAGGTAGTCATTCAACAATTATGTGAGTCCATGCAAGAGTGAGTCCATTGAACCTAAACTCAGCAAAAAAAAGAAACGACCTCTCACTGTCAACTGCGTTTATTTTCAGCAAACTTAACATGTGTAAATAGTGAACATAACAAGATTCAACAACTGAGACATAAACTGAACAAGTTCCACAGACATGTGACTAACAGAAATTGAATAATGTGTCCCTGAACAAAGGGGTGTGTCAGTATCTGATGTGGCCACCAGCTGCATTAAGTACTTTAGTGCATCTCCTCCTTGTGGACTGCACCAGAATTGCCCGTTCTTGCTGTGAGATGTTACCCCACTCTTCCACCAAGGCACCTGCAAGTTCCCGGTCATTTCTGGGGGGAATGGCCCTAGCCCTCACCCTCCGATCCAACAAGTCCCAGGCGTGCTCAGTGGGATTGAGATCTTCGCTGGCCATGGCAGAACACTGACATTCCTGTCTTGCAGGAAATCACGGACAGAACGAGCAGTATGGCTGGTGGCATTGTCATGCTGGAGGGTCACGTCAGGATGAGCCTACAGGAAGGGTACCACATGAGGGAGGAGGATGTCTTCCCTGTAACGCACAGCATTGAGATTGCCTGCAATGACAACAAGCTCAGTCCGATGATGCTGTGACACACCGCTCCAGACCATGACCGACCCTCCACCTCCAAATCGATCCCACTCCAGAGAACAGGCCTCAGTGTAACGCTCATTCCTTCGACAATAAACATGAATGCGACCATCACCCCCGGTGAGACAAAACCGCGACTCGTCAGTGAAGAGCACTTTTTGCCAGTCCTGCCTGGTCCAGTAACGATGGGTTTGTGCCCATAGGCGACGTTGTTGCCTTTGATGTCTGGTGAGGATCTGCCTTACAACAGGCCTCCAAGCCCTCAGTCCAGCCTCTCTCCGCCTATTGCAGACAGTCTGAGCACTGATGGAGGGATTGTGCATTCCTGGTGTAACTCGGGCAGTTGTTGTTGCCATCCTGTACCTGTCCTGCAGGTGTGATGTTCGGATGTACCGATCCTGTGCAGGTGTTGTTACACGTAGTCTGCCACTGCCAGGATGATCAGCTTTTCGTCCTGTTTCCCTGTAGTGCCGTCTTAGGTGTCCTCATGCCTCCTTGCAGCATGCCTAAGGCACATTCATGCAGATGAGCAGGGGTCCTGGGCATCTTTATTTTGGTGTTTTTCAGAGTCAGTAGAAAGGCCTCTTTAGTGTCCTAAGTTTTCATAACTGTGACCTTAATTGCCTACCGTCTGTAAGCTGTTAGTGTCTTAATGACCGTTCCACAGGTGCATGTTCATTAATTGTTTATGGTTCGTTGAACAAGCATGGGAAACAGTGTTGGGAAACCCTTTAAAATGAAGATCTGTGAAGATATTTTGATTTTTACGAATTATCTTTGAAAGACAGGGTCCTGAAAAAGGGAAGTTTCTTTTTTTGAGTTTTTTATGTGACTTGTTAAGCAAATGTTTACTCCTGAGCTTATTTAGGCTTGCCATAACATAGCGGTTGAATACTTGTTGACTCAAGACATTTCAGCTTTTCATTTTTTATTAATTGGTAAATATGTCAAAAAACATAATTTCACTTTTACATTAGGCAGGATTGGTTGTAGGCCAGTGACAAAAATATATATATATATTACATTTGGGCTGTAACACAATAAAATGTGGAAAAAGTCAAGGGGTGTGAACTTTCTGAAGGCACTGTATACTATCGAATGCAATTTTAATGTATACATAGTTCTGATGATTATTTTGAAATTAGATTGATGTAACAACCTGTTAATCATGTCAAGTCAATGTACAGTATATAAGTTGAAGTTTTACCCCTAATTTCAATGTTTACAATGCTGCTTGAAATTAGATGAAAACAGTACTGGTTGATGACTCTAAAAAAAATCCTATGTATTTTCCAAGTTGATTCCACATCACAATATGTTGATAAATTACACTGAAACAACGTTGATTCAACCAGTGTGAGCCCTGTGGGATCATGCAACAGGCACACAAAGACTTACAGAGAAAATAAAACGGGGCCAAAATGTCCATCTGTAGGCCAAAAACTACTTGAAATACTACTGTACACATACATGGCCTACACATACATGACACAGAGGGATAGAGGCTGAGAAATCCAACATCGCCTCCTCAGAGCAACAGATTCCACATGGCTGCTGCTTTGTTATCGTCTGAGCTCTAGTTCTCTCTGAAGACATGTTTTTCATTCCCTAGCACATATTTAGCCAGCCAGCCAGCCAACACACACACACACACACACACACACACACACACACACACACACACACACACACACACACACACACACACACACACACACACACACACACACACACACACACACACACACACACACACACACACACACACACACACACTACAGATGTGCAAAGAGGATGGTCATCATTGAAAAAAACACCAGTCAGGTGGTTCCAGGTGGAGTTGAACGAGGAAGGAAGGAGAAAGAATAGAGAGAGGGCTGAGAGAGAAGGGAATATAGAGACAGGATGGAGTAGAGAAAGCAGAATATCGGGTGTCTATTTTGCTGACGTTGGTTTTATGGGGACTTGGCCCTTATAGTTAGTGTAGTATGGGGATCACAGCTGAGGCTGGGGAGGAACATGTAGGCTTCTCTATGGAAACCTCAATTTACTTTTTCATCAATTATTGTTACAGTACCAACACTTTTGCTACAGAGACTGCCAGCTCTGACCATTTCAGGTGGAGACAGAAGGTGGTTCGATTACATTTGGAAGTAGCCAGTAACTAATAGAACTATTCCAGTTGTACAAATATAAAGACTGTATACTATAGAGTTTATCAAAAAGAAAAAGAGAGTCAGCCTAGTCTTGACTAGAGCCATAGAGAGAGTTTGGCCAGGTTTTAGAATGGCTACCATGTTAGCGCCTTATCCTCAAAATGTTGGTGATGTAACAATACGAGAGAGCCTCCGACAATTCACTATGAAATGTCCCGCTGTAAAACAAGCAAAACAACACAGCGAATTTAACAGACATTTTTATTGATTGTCATTATGGATATATGTGTATCCATGTATGTACTGTGTTGTGGTGTCAACAAATTGCATATCTGCTTTCTCGTGGTATCATCATAAGTTTTGAAAACTATCTGAAAACTATCCGAAATAAACAGTGTTGATTTTCACTTAGCAACGGCTACGGAGGAGAAAGTAGCGCTCTCGGAGCGATCAGACAGAAATTGCATTGGCCCTGTACACACTGAGTATACGAAACATCTTTCAATGACAGACTGACCAGGTGAATCCAGGTGAAAGCTATGATCCATTAGTGATGTCACTTGTTAAATCCACTTCAATCAGTGTAGATGTAGGGGAGGAGACACGTTAAAGAAGGATTTTTAAGCCTTAAGACAATTGAGACATGGATTGTGTATGTGTGCCAGTCAGAGGGTGAATGGGCAAGACTAAATATTTAAGCGTCTTTGAACGGGGTATGGTAGTAGGTATCAGGCGCACTGGTTTGAGTGTGTCAAGAACTGCAACGCTGCTGTGTTTTTCACACACAACAGTATCCTGTGTGTATCAAGAATTATCCACCAATGGAAAGCATTGGAGTCAACATGGGCCACCCTGGGGAACACTGTCAACAACTTGTAGAGTCCATGCCCAGACGAATTGAGGCTGTTCTGAGGACAAAAAAAAGGGGTGCAACTCAATATTAGGAAAGTGTTCCTAAATGTTTTGTAAACTCAGGTTATATGACTCCGGTCTTGGCCATATAGGCTTTTGTACTAGTCCTTTTTATCTGTTAGTTAATACCAGGGTTCTCGCTAAAGAATGTAAGAGAGGAGCTGGGCCACCTTGTGGATTGGTTGCGCCACAATAAAAATTATAATAATTTAAAAAAAATGATATATGCAGTACCAGTCAAGAATTTGGACACACCTTCAGGGGTTATTCTTTATTTTCTACAAAGTAGCCACCCTTTGCTTGGATGACAGCTTTGCACAGTCTTGGCATTCTCTCAACCAGCCTCACCTGGAATGCTTTTCCAACAGTCTTGAAGGAGTTCCCACATATGCTGAGCACTTGTTGGCTGCTTTTTCTTCACTATGGGGGCCAACTCATCCCAAACCATCTCAATTGGGTTGAGGTCGGATGATTGTGGAGGCCAGGTCATTTGATGCAGCACTACATCACTCTCCTTCTTGGTCAAATAGCTCTTACACAGCCTGGAGGTGTGTTGGGTCATTGTCCTGTTGAAAACAAATGATAGTCCAACTAAACGCAAACCAGATGGGATGGCATATCGCTGCAGAATGCTGTGGTAGCCATGCTGATTAAGTGTGCCTTGAATTCTAAATAAATCACAGACAGTGTCACCAGCAAAGCACCCCCACACCATCGCACCGCCTCCTCCACACTTCACGGTTGGAACTACACATGGTGTGTTTGGACCATGATAGTTTGTTGGTGATGTGGACACCAAGGAACTTGAAATTCTCGACCCGCGGAGGATTCCCCCCCCCCTAAATTTTATGACGTAACACAATGTGAAAAAAGTCAAGGAGTCTGAATACTTTCCGCACTATATATAACTTTTTGTTATTATATAAGGCATTTGCCTTAGATTGCAGGAATTGGCAATTACAGGTGTTTAAAAAAAATGGAATGCTGTACAATTAAAGTGCTGCATCAGGGCGTCAGTCAGCTAGATCTGCATAGGTTCCATTACAGCAGTCAGGGACTAGCATCAAACACTGAACACTGCAGCAGTTTCTGACATCACTGCTGGAATTCCTTATGAGAGAGAGAGAGAGAGAGAGAGGTTGCCTTTTTAAAAGGAGTCAATGTAAATATTTTAGATTATCTGTGTGCTTTCCCCATGCTTGCAAGTAGTTCACAGCCGTAGTGAAGAATGATTGGGATGTTTTGAGAAAGCTCCCTTTAGACAATGCTCCATTTCCTCTAGCTCTCTCAGAAGTCCTCTGACTAAAACTGGAATGAAGTTGTCATCACATCTTGCAGTCAATTTTGCTTCAATGTTTCTCAGAATTGCAGTCAATTTTGCTTCAATGTTTCTCAGAATTGCAGCTGATTCCACAGCACAGCGGTCCTGGCATTCAAGCATCTTGCTCGTGTCACTGAATATGGTCAAGTTTCCATGGACAAAGTCCAGCCAAAGTTCAGTCAGTGGATCTTTGAACATTGCTCACAGGACAACAGGGCATTTATCTTCAGAAATAACAAAGGATTTCAATGGCACATACCTTTTCAGCACTCTTTCTAGAGCAGGGAGCATGGACAGCCAGCAAACATTGCTGTGTCCTAAAATGTTATGGTACTTCTGGCCAACAAACTCACAAAAGCTCTTCAGTCTTCTATTCTGACGGTGAAAATATGAAAATATCTTTGTGAGCAGGTACTCAACATCAAGGGGAATCATATCCAAAGCTGTTCTGGCCGTGTTATGAATGATGTGGTCAGGACAACCTAAGCCAATCACCTCCCGCTGCAGAGCATTTTTAACTTTGGTATGGACATTGACCCCCCCCCCCAGCATATTCAGTCCTCCAAAGTTGGTATTTGTGTTTTCGGCAGAGAATGTCATGACTTTGTTTTGCAGGTTACATTTTTGGATGACCACCAGGACCTCAGCTACAATCTCCTCTGCTGTTTCTCCTTTCAATTCAACAAATTCATGCAGTATTGTTTCCACAGATGTGTTGACACCATATACTGTATCTTACAATATCTGACTACTACTGGCAGCAGCTTTAAATGTCCATGATTGGACGCATCAATGGACAGGGACACAAATTCAACCTGGTCTTGGTCCTGTGTTACCAAAGTAGTTTCCCATGGTGCTAACACGTTACTCACTATGTGTTATGCAGGTGAATGAGGACCCAAAAGCGACTTAACAGAAACAGAGTTTATTCCAGTCTTTAACAAAAACGATAATCCTGGATACTATCACAGGTAAAGTCCAAACAGGAAAACTGAAACCCTCTAGTCAGTAGAGGGGAACAACAGGAGATGCGACCACAGACTGCAGGTCGCTTCGGGAAGGCGCAGGCCGTAGCTGATATAGACACCTGCTCACACGCAGCATCTGAAGAAGGCAAAAACACGACAGGACGGAACAAGGACACAGTACAGCAAACAAGGATCCGACAAGGACAGAAGCGAAAACAGAGAGAGAAATAGGGACTTAATCAGAGGGCAAAATAGGGAACAGGTGTGAAAGAGTAAATGAGGTAGTTAGGAGAATGAGGAACAGCTGGGAGCAGGAACGGAATGAGAGAGAGAGAGAGGGAGGGGGAGAGAGAGGGATAGAAAGAGGGAAAGAACCTAATAAGACCAGCAGGGGGAAACGAATAGAAGAGGAAGCACAGGGACAAGACATGACAATCTATGACAGAACATGACACTATGGCTTCACAGTGTGTCCTAGCACATGTAAAGCTGTGCAGTCCACAGATCTGTAACTATGATTGTGTCGCATAGTGTGGTATACAAAGACTGCACACCTAAATCATATTCTTCTTGGGAAGGCTCTACCTTCTTGAAGAATGTGGTGACAGAGGCCATACCAACACGGTCAATCAGAGAGGCTTTATGCTTTTTTGTCTGTTGATGTTCTACCACTGCCGTTCTTCCCCCACTGCCAATTGAAAAAAGAGGAATTACAAAGGGTGCAGTTAACCATTCTATAGTCTTGACCTGAGCGTATAAATGGAAATTCTCTCATCACTTTGTCATTAAAATGGCATTTCCGTTTCTTGGAAAGAGCCATTGTACCTCCTCTCTCTGCTCTTCTTCACTCTCCTTGTGTCACTCTTCTTACTCTCTTAACTTTTTCTTCTCCTCCAATCTTTCTCCACTCATCTTCCTGCTCTTTCTTCCTTTCCTTCTCTTTACCTTTCCACCTCACTCTTCCACTCTCCTCGCTTCACTCTTTTTACTCCCTTATTTTTTTTCTCCTTCTCCAATCTTTAATAATAAATAGGACACTATTAGATTAAATACTTTGGTTAACAGTTTCCATTGTTTGCCTCATTTTTGTATTTTATCAACAAAAAAAATCTAAATTGGCAGGCTCTGTAATCATATCTTTACCTTTCCTCCTCTATCTCTTTCACTCTTCATTATGCTAATGTTATCCATGAAAATGTCAATATATTTTCACACTACTTATAATGCCAAACCATTAAAAGTGTAATCTACAAATAAATATTCTCATAATTAATTGTGCATATAATCATATTTTCAAAATAGCCCACCCACTGCATGTTTACATGTGAATGTTTTTTAACCTAGCTACCATGACAGTAGCTGGCTAACCTAGCTAGATAACTTAGTCGACAATAGCTAATATTAGCTAGCATAACCTATTTAAAACCTTATAAAGCAGAGCATCTATCTATGGTACTTTTAGCAGAACAGAGAAGTAAGGGGGTTATTTTAAGAAGTAAGGAAAGGGAATTAGAAGAGGGGGAGAAGTGCACTAGGTACTTTTTTAAGAAAATAGTTAGCCAGGGTAGGACAATGACAGGATTGAAAAACAAGGACGGGGTTTTAAAAACAGACACAGAGGGAATAAAGGAAGTGGTCGAGGACTTTTATGGGGAACTGTTTGGGGAAAAAGATGTGTGCGAGGGAACAATGGGGGACCTTTTAACGTATCTTGACAAGACCTTACCCAACACGGACGACCTGAAAAAAGACCTGACGAGGACAGAAATCGACCAAGGACTGAAACGTTTTAAGAGGGGTAAATCACCGGGGGAGGACGGCCTCCCTTTGGAGTTTTATCTGACCTTTTGGGATGTTTTAGCCGACGAACTTCTGACTGTTTTTACCGACTTCGAACACCTCGACAGACTACCCGACAGTTTTAGAGTGGGGATCGTGACTCTTTTATACAAGAAAAACGACAGGACTGACTTGAAAAACTGGAGACCGATTACCCTTTTAAATTTTGATTGTAAACTTTTTACCAAAGTTTTAACACTCAGAATGTCTTCTGTTTTAGGGGAGGTGATCCACCCGGACCAAACCTGTGCCGTGCCCGGAAGGAAGATCACGGACAGCCTGATACTGATCCGAGATGCCATCTGTTATGCGAGAGACAGAAATATGCGGCTTGTAGTCCTAAATTTAGATTTTGAAAAAGCCTTTGATCGGGTCTCGCACCAGTACCTCTTTAAGGTACTGCAAAAAATGGGTTTCCCGGACAGGTTCTTAGCTTGGGTGGGACTGCTGTACGGGGACATCACCAGCAAAATTCTTGTAAACGGGCATTTATCAAAAGCAGTGGGAGTACACTGCGGCGTCCGTCAGGGCTGTCCTTTATCTCCTCTTCTGTTCGTGGCCTGCATTGAACCACTGGCACAGGTCTTGAGAAGGGACCAACGGATCAGTGGGGTGGGTATCCCGGGAGTGGGGGGATGACCGCCAAGTGCGTATTTTACATGGACGACGTCAACATTTTATGCACTGACCTTTTATCCGTCGACAGGACTCTGGACAGGACTGACTGGTACGGACGAGCCTCTGGGGCGAGACTGAACAGAGACAAGACAGAGGCCCAATTCTTCGGACCGTGGGCAGACCCAGACTTGACCAGACTACCTTTGACAGTTAAACTGACGGACATAAGGGTACTGGGGGTAAAGTTTGACCAGGAGGGAGGAGGGAGTGGGAACTGGAGTGGGATCCTGGGGACAGTAAGACAGAGACTGGGTTTTTGGGGACTACGACAGCTGACTTTTGAGGGCAAGGTTTTAATCATAAAAGCTGTGATTTTACCTGTGCTTTTATTAATCAGTTCTGTTTTTATCCCCCCCCCCGAAGGAGTATTTTAGCCCTGGAGCGGATGCTGTTCTACTTTCTGTGGGGAGGCAAGTGGGAGAGGCTGAGGAGGGAGGTGGTCAAGAGGCCCAGGTCCAAGGGGGGGAAAGGTTTGCCTGACCTCTACTTGTTCCTGGGCAGCCGCTACACAGCGTTACATCTGACTCTGGCCACCTCCCCGGTCAATAACAAGACACAGGCCCTCGCACGGTTCTGGCTGGGATCTTACCTCAGGACTCTGAGGCTGATCCCAGTCGACCTGCGAGCCCCAGTCTCTTTCCTGCTCCCCACCCACTACGTCCAGCTCCAGAAATTTTTAAGACATTTCAAACTGGAAAAGGAAGCAGTCACGGTTTTAACTAAACACCGCTCTCTTCTGTCTCTTGTGCAGGAACGGGAACCAGTGTGTCCAGTGCGCGGGCTCGCTATAGGCGAGCCCACAACGGTCTGGCGCAACGTGGCCCATCCTGCACTCCTGAATCGGCATCGGGATCTGTCCTGGATGGTCGCCCACGAGATCCTCCCGGTCAGGGCCGTTATGCACTCACGGGGCATGGCGAGGACATCCGCGTGCCCCCGACCGGGCTGCGGCCAAGATGAGTCGGTGAGGCACATGCTCTGGGAGTGCAGAGCCGCCAGGGACCTGTGGAAGGAAGCAGGCCCCCTGATTACATCGTGTCTACCAGCAGGGGAGGACCTAACACCTCAGCTCGTGCTGTACGGGGTGGGCCGAAGGCCCATTCCACCGAAGGCCTTCACCAAGCTCTGGCCCACCCTCACGTGCCTGAAGGAAGCACTGTGGTCCTCCCGTAACCTGCTGGTAGCAAAAGCGTAGAGACCACCCCCCAGGCAGTGGCCATGGTAGCCACGGAAGCCCTGGGGTGGTACGAACGGAAGGGGGCCTCGACCCCAGGCGAAGGGTCCCCCACAACACCCTAGGTCCCGGCGGCCACGGCCTGACAGCGCTGCGGCGCCTAGGGCGATGCGCCTAGGGGAGGGATCTCCTCTGGGCCCCGAAGGACGGGACGATGGTCTATTCGGGAGAGCAGGATGAGGCGAGTTTGATAAGGACTCACCCCGCTCCTGTACAAGTGATTGAAGACAGCCTTTTAACAAAGTGACTTTTTAACATGTTTTTCATGCCTTAAAAATGTTTTACCTTTGTTAGATCATCAGCACACATTTTAAATGGCTTTTACAGATTTGATGTTTTTACAAAGAAAGTACTTTTATTTATGGTTGTTTTCATTGATTTTAACAACATGTACTTTAACAAATTTAAATGTAACTGTCAAATGCTGTGTTTTATGCTTTGTTGCCGTTTTTATGTGTGTAAATGATGTAAAAAATGTATGAGCTGTTTTTAAAGGAATTGTGTCAATAAAACATTTCCAAAAGAAAAAAATCTATCTATCTATATAATAAATTGTGACATTATAACATCATTAGCTAGTATCTCAAACAAGTGTAAGTTTGTTTGTTTGTGGTGATGTTGTGGATTCACTTGCCACTTGCTAGCTTCTGGACAAGTTTTCCACAGCAGTTATCTTTAAAACTAGCGCGAGCAAAGTAGTTAGAAGAAGAAGAGTGAATGAAGCTGATATAGCGAACAGCCCCCTCTGCTGGACAAAACAAGCAAGATACGATTGAGACATCAACCGGTAGGCTCTGCTGCCCGGTCTTGCCACGTATAATATTATTTCACTTTGCAGTCTGTTTTTAACTCACAGTTAAAAATGGGGACATTTCCAGGGACAGATCCAGCCGGGGACAGGCCACCAAAAACGGGGATGTAGCTAGCTATATGTTCTCTAGGGTGAATAAATTAAACCAGCTCCAGTAGGTTAATCCTTTTGAATGTTAACTGTATTGCTGTACTGTACTGAATTATACTGTATTGTAGCGACCCGCACAGACAGCTGTGTGTTATGTGTTAGGCTAGGAGGTGGTTGGAGGTGGTTGTTGTACTGACCAGTACCCGGTGTTCGCGGGGTCCGACAGCCTGGAGAGCCTCTACGGGTGCTAGCTAATGACATTGAGAGCCTCTCTCGGCGGGCATATGCTCACATGCCCCCCTCCGTGCAGAGCGAGCTAGCACGGGACCAGTTCATACAGGCGCTCTCTCCTACGGAGCTGCGCATACAGACCCAGCTGGCTCATCCTGAGTCATTGCAGACAGCCTTGGAGATGGCTTTGGAGAGGGAGCTGGTGTGGGCTGGGGCTTCAGCTGGGGCTTTGGTGGGGGTGCAGGGAGACACACCCTCTGTGCGAGCTGGGGGGCAGAGCAGCCCGGAGCCGGAAAAGCCTGCTTGGGTGGCCGAAATGACAAACCTCATTCGTGCTGTGTCGCTACAGGCGGCACGAAACACACGCCCTGGTCCCAGGGTCTGCTGGGGTTGTGGCCAGCCAGGCCATCTGCGCCGAGATTGCCCCATGTCCCCCAGAGCTCGGGGAAACGGCTCGGGGTCCGCATAGACCGGGTAGTGCGGAACCCTGGCTTTCTATCCCAACCACCATCATCTTCAGGAGGAGCCCACCGGCACAGACGGGGAAGCAAGGCTCCACTTCCCCCAGAAGCAGACGAGGGCAAGCGGATGGAGCCTGTTGTTGTGGTGGGCCGGACCTGTGTTGGGGACTTTTGTCATGTCCCTGTCACTGTGGAGGGGGTGCCCTGCTCCGCCCTGGTGGACACTGGGTCCACAGTAACCCTGGTGAGGCCAGATATTGTGCCAGGTTGGACTCAGTGTGAGCCTACAACTGTGCAGCTCCGCACAGTCACAGGTGAGCTGGCACCCATGAAAGGGAAGGGAATAATGACTCTGACAGTAGGGGGCGGGACTGTGCGTCATCCTGTGTGGGTGGCGGCTGTGCAGGACCCTTGTATCCTGGGGTTGGACTTTCTTAGGAGCACAGGCTGCCAGTTAGACCTAAATAGGGGCACACTGAGCTTCCAGGGAGGGACGGAAGTCACCATGGCCCCCCCTAATGTCACATTCACTCAACCCAACAAATCCTTTACTCCAACAGTTAAAGCAGCAGAGACTCATGGCTGCGCCCCCCTCCCCCACAGCTGTGTGTGACTTTTCCCCAGTCCCCCTGTCACCTACGGCGGTGTGTTACATTCCCCCAGCTACCTCCATGACACAGCCCTCTGTGAGCCCGGGCCGCACCCCCCCCCAGCCCAGCTACCCCAGATGGGAGAGGAGAGGACACTGTCTGCAGTGAGGGAGATATGGGGGAGGAACTGTGTTGGTCTTGACCCCGAGCAGCAGGAACAGTTGTGGCAGTTGCTGTTTGAATTCAGAGACAGCTTTGCGTTGAGTGAGGAAGAGGTGGGTCAGACTCATCTGGTGCAGCATGAGATCGACACAGGTGATGCTCGACCCATCAAGATGCGTCCCCGCCGTATCCCGCTGGCACGCCAGGAGGCGGCAGACAAGGCTGTGTTGGAGATGCAGCGGGCAGACTTCATTGAGCCCTCAGACAGCCCCTGGGCGGCGCCAGTCGTCATGGTTCCGAAGAAGGGGGGCAAGCTGAGGTTCTGTGCGGACTACAGGCGGCTGAATGAGGTAACCAGGAAGGACTCATACCCCATACCACGTATCGATGAGTCGCTGGACCTGGTTAGGGGGTCCTCCTGGTTCTCCTCACTAGACCTCCGCAGTGGCTACTGGCAGGTGCCCCTCTCCCCAGAGGCCAGAGACAAAACTGCGTTCTCCACTAACAGAGGACACTGGCAGTTCAAGGTCCTGTGCTTTGGCCTGTGCAACGCTCCAGCTACTTTTGAGCGTTTGATGGACAGGGTGCTGGATGGCATCCCCCGACAGCAGTGTCTGGTATACCTCGATGACATCCTGGCCCATGGCAGCTCCTTCCAGTCAGCCCTGGGGGCGCTACGGCGTGTGCTGGAGAGGGTGGCTTCCGCAGGTCTGAAGCTCCACCCCGAGAAGTGCCACTTCATGAGGAGAGAGGTGTCCTTCTTGGGCCACCGAGTGGGGAAGGAGGGGATCAGGGATCAGCACCAAGGTAGGGGCTGTCAGAGACTGGCCCACCCCCACCGACCAGCGTCAGCTGAAGAGCTTCCTGGGCCTGGCCTCGTACTACAGGAGGTTTGAAAGGGGCTTCTCAAGCGTTGCTGCTCCACTGAATCGCCTGCTGCCGAAGGACAAGACTTTCACTTAGACAGTGGAGTGTGAGGAGGCGTTCAACACCCTCAAACGTGCACTGATCGAGGCCCCCGTGCTCGCCCCCCCCTGACCTCACCTTGCCCTTTATCCTGGACACAGACGCGAGCAATGTGGGCATGGGTGGGGTGCTGGCCCAGGTGGGGCCAGAGGGGGAGAGAGTGGTGGCGTACTTCAGCAAAACATTTGACAAACATGAGCACCGCTACTGTGTCACCCGGCGGGAGCTCTTGGCTGTTGTGGCTTCCGTCAAACACTTCAAGTACTACCTGGGTGGTCTGCCCTTTACTGTAAGGACTGATCACTCTGCTCTCCAGTGGCTCATGTCTTTCATAGAGCCAGAGGGGCAGGTGGCACGCTGGTTGGAGGAGCTTCAGCCGTATGACTTCACGGTGGTGCACAGGGCAGGGGCACGCCACTCCAACGCCGACGCCATGTCCCCTCGGCCCTGTACTGCAGACGGCTGCCACCACTGTGAACGGAGAGAGGGACGGGAGAGAGAGCTGCGGGCAGAGGAGTGTGTCTGTGCCACAGTGTGTCGGGCGAGCGGGCCTGTCTGCTGTGAGCTGCAGACTGTCGACGTGGCTGAATGGCGGCAGCAGCAGGGACGGGACACAGACCTACAGCCAGTGCTACAGTGGGTAGAGGCGCAGGTGAGGCCACCATGGGAAGAGGTGACAGCGCTCTCACTCGCGACCAAAGGGTTGTGGTCGAAGTTTGAGAGACTGCGGCTGGCTGAGGGCGTGCTACAGCGGGCATGGAAGGAGTCAGCTACGGGAGAGGAGAGGTGGCAGGTGGTGGTCCCAAAAGCATTGCGGGAGGCTGTGCTCCAGAGTACTCATGGGGGTGGGGACTGGACACTTTGGGGTCACAAAAACACTGCGCCTTCTCCGTCAGGGCTTCTACTGGGGGCAGCACAAGAGGGATGTGGAGGACTTTTGTCGCCGCTGTGACAACTGCACAGCGAGAAAGGGCCCCCCAGGCCGCTCTCATGCTCAGCTCCAACAGTTCCCAGTGGGGGCTCCCATGGAGAGGGTGGGAGTGGATGTAGTTGGGCCGTTCCCCACCACAGACAGTGGAAACCGCTGGGTGCTCACGGCCATGGACTATTTCACAAAATGGCCCAAGGCCTATGCTCTGCCTGACCAGGAGGCAGAGACCATCGTCGACGCCCTGACAGCGGGGATGTTCAGCAGGTTTGGAGCTGCAGAGTCCATCCACAGCGACCAAGGCAGAAACTTTGAGTCCCGTGTGTTCGCCACCATGTGTGAGAGGCTGGGTATGCACAAGACCCGCACTACTCCTCTCCATCCTCAAAGTGATGGCCTTGTGGAGCGCTTCAACAAAACGCTTGGACAGCAGCTGGCCATCGTCTCTTCCAAACACCAGCGTGACTGGGACAAGCACCTGCCTATGGTCCTCATGGCATGCCGCTCCACTGTCCAAGACTCCACCTCCTGCACGCCTGCCCTCCTCATGCTGGGGAGAGAGATCCGCACCCCTGCGGAGATGGCGTTTGGTCGGCCCCTGGATAGCCCTCATGTTCCTCCGGGGTTGGAGTATGCCCGGAGACTCCAGGACCGCCTGGAGACAGCCCACACCTTCGCCAGAGAGCAGCTGGTGAATGCAGGTGTGAGGCAGAAAAGGAACTATGACGTGCACACCCGGGGAAGGCACTTTGTGGCTGGGGAGCCGGTCTGGGTCTACAGCCCCCTAAGGAAAAAAGGCAGATGCCCCAAGTTGGACAGTCACTGGGTGGGACCCTGCAGTGTCCTGGAGAGGGTAGGGAAGGTTGTGTACCGGGTGCAGCTTCCTCCCAGGGGGAGAAAGGTGGCACTGCACCGGGACAGGTTAGCCCCATACAGAGGGGCCTCTTCTCCCCAAACCCCAGGAACCCCCAAAATTCCCCTCTCTGGCAATGACATTCTCCAGGCAACCACCCTCAGGTGCCGCAGACAAGGCTCCAGACAGCCCACTCCCCCGGTCTCCCCCCCTGTGTCACCGCGTGGTTCCCCAGAGCCACGGACTGTATTACCCGTTCCCGCTTCCTTGTCCCCCATATCCCTGCCTTCATCCCCTGGTTCCCAGAGGGGCACTCTGCGACCATCACGGCCACGCAGGCAAAGGAGACCTCCGGGTCGCTTCAGAGACTTTGTTTGTTCCCTCGGGGACGAGGGACTTTGTGGTGGGTGGGCTGTGTAGCGACCCGCACAGACAGCTGTGTGTTATGTGTTAGGCTAGGAGGTGGTTGTGTTGTACTGACCAGTACCCGGTGTTCGCGGAGTCCGACATGTCAATCAACCTGCTATCTGCCAATCACGGGAATGCCTGGAATGTTCTGATGCCGGGCATCCTGGTTGTTGGCGGAGTGGCGTGGAGGGGGGTTGGGCAGGGGGGTGCAGCATTGGAAGTTAAGACCAGGTTCAGCCTTTGTTCTCTCTCTCTTACGTCTGGGCTTCACAAGAGAAGGTCACGATTGGCTTGTGGGTTATCTGTCATCTATTTGGCGTGTGCTACGGCCCAAACAGTAGCCTGTGTAAAGTTGGTTTAATAAACCGTCAATTCGCAAACTCAAGCCTCTGTCTGGACAATTGTTCATTTATGATCTAGTCAGGTCATTACAGTATTATATGGACTGGAATTACACACATCGTTCAAACCATGATAAAGCAGAAGAGAACATGTGATTCTGGTGCAGCACATGCGGCCTACAAAATTACAAGTAAGGATAGCGAATTTGATTTTAATATAGAAATATAATAGGGCCTATTTGTATAATTAGTAGGCGGATGCATATATACCTTTCATAATATTTCCACTAATGTTATTAGCCCACCTCCTCTTTCTCTCTCTATTGTTGATTCATTCCTTCCTTGGTTTCAACAGTTAAATTAAATGCGTTTCGTTGACTATATCTCAATCACTCTAATGACATCCTTGAATAACGCATTCCCTTCTCATCACGAAGATTGAATGTTTATGGGTCTGAGAACTGTTATAGAATGTTCAAAACTGGCATTTTCCACTCTATTCAGATTACAACCTCTCACTTTCCGTTATTTAAAAATGAAATATCGCTATTTTTAAAACAAGCTATAGAAATTTGGTTGCAATTTCGGTGTAATCCAGCAGAAAATACAGAACAAATAATACAATATATATTGTGTTAAACTCAAATATACTAATTGATTTAAAAAATATATATATTTTATATAACTTTTCTGAAACAGCACAGTTAAAAATATATGGCAAATAGAATGGTCTTTAGAAACAGATGGGAGGGGTTGAGGGTAGCGGAAGGATATGAGTAAAAACAAGCAAAATATAACTATTGTAAAACAGATAAATCAAATCCAATTGTATTGGTCACATACAAATGGGTAGCAGATGTTAATGTAAGTGCAGCAAAATGCTTGTGCTTCTAGTTCCGACAGTCCAGTAATATCCCACTACTGTCGTGTCATCTACAAACTTGATGATTGAGTTGGAGTGGGTCTAACTGGAGTGGGTCTAAGGTGGCCGGTAAGGTGGAGGTGATATGATCCTTGACTAGTCTCTCAAAGCACTTGATGATGACAGAAGTGAGTGCTATGCCCCGTTAGTCATTTAGTTCAGTTATCTTTGCATTCTTGGGTACAGGAACAATGGTGGCCATCTTGAAGCATGTGAGGACAGCAGACTGGGATAGGGAGCGATTGAATATGTCCGTAAACACACTAGCCTGGGTGCTCTGCTCTGAGGATGCGGATAGGGATGCCGTCTGGGCCTGCAGCCCAGACAGGGTTAACACGTTTAAATGTTCTACTCATGTCGGCCATGGAGAAGGGAGGGGGGGGGTGCACTGTATTATGACGTCGGTGTCCATGACGTGGCTGGTTTTGTATTGTAGTCCATGATTTCCTGTAGACCCTGCTACATATGTCTCGTGTTTGAGCCGTTGCGACTCCACTTTGTCCCTGTACCGGCATTTCGCTTGTTTGATTGCCTTGCGGAGGGAATAACTACACTGATTATATTCAGCCATATTCCCAGACCTCTGTCCATGGTTAAATGCGGTGGTTCGCGCTTTCAGTTTTGCACAAATGCCGCCATCCATCCACGGTTTCTGGTTAGGGTAGGTGTTAATAGTCAGAGGATACATCTCCAATGCACTTCCTTATAAACTCCATCACCGAGTCAGTGTATAGATCGGTGTTGTTCTCGGAGGCTGATCAGAACATATCCCAGTTCACGTGATCAAAACAATCTTGAAGCGTGGATTCCGATTGATCAGACCAGCATTGGTTGAATGGTTCTAGTCACTGGTACATCCATTGAAGTTCCTTGAGGGCGTCTGCTTGAGGGGGAATGTACACAGCTGTAAAGATAACTGATAAGAATTCTCTTGGAAGGTAATATTGTCGGCATTTGATTGTAAGGAATTCTAGGTTGGGTGAGCAGAAGGACTTGAGTTCCTGCATCTTGTTATGTTTACAACACGAGTCATTAATCATGAAGCATACATCCCCACCCTTCCTCTTCCCAGAGAGGTGTTTATTTCTGTCGGCGCGATGCATGGAGAAGGAAAGGTGGCTGAACCGATTCCGACAACATAACCCGAGAGAGCCGTGTTTCCGTGAGACAGATGTTACAATCTCTGATGTCTCTATGGAAGGCGACCCTTGCTCGAATTTCGTCTACCTTGTGGTCAAGAGACTGGATATTGGCGAGTAGTATACTCTGGAGCGGTGGGCGATGTGCACGTCTACGGAGCCTGACCAGGAGGCCGCTCCGTCTGCCCTTTCTGCGGCACCGTTGTATTGGGTCGGCTTCTGGGATTAGATCCATTGTCCTGAGTGGTGGTCCAAACAGAGGATCCACTTCGGGAAAATCATATTCCTGGTTGTAATGTTATATCCAATAATTTGTCCCGGCTGTATGTAATAAGACTTAAGATTTCCTGGGGTAACAACGTAAGAAATAATACATAAAAAAAACAAAATACTTCATAGTTTGCCAAAGACTCGAAGCGAGGCGACCATATAGGGCATATCAATCTAGAACAGGATGATCTATTTTGGATGCAATTTGAATGGAGTTGATGGAGAGAGAGAAAGACTGCGAGAGACTGCTCATGCGTGCACAGATTTAAAGTAATAATATTAGAGTGATAGTGTCACGACTCCTAACGAAGGTGGCTCCTCTTCCTGTTCGGGTGGTGCTCGGTGGTCGTCGTCACCGGCCTACTAGTTGCCACCGATCCCTTGTCCCTTTTCTGTTGTTTATGTCTGATTAGTAACACCTGTTTCTGGTTTAGGTTTTAGTTGGGTTATTTAAGCCGGTAGGCCCGCCTGCTCTTTGTGCAGGCTTATTTCTTTCCCACTGTGTTATTTTGTGGTAGTGCGTGTTGTTTTTTGGGTTTTCCCTCCGGACTGGTTAGGTCTTGGTTTTGGGCATTTGTGTATGTGCGCCCAGTATCTTGGCGAGTACTATTTTTCCTGTGCGTAATAAAGCGCTATTCTGTACCTTCTGACTCCGCACCCACTACGCCCAGTGCGTTACAGATAAGCTGTTTTAAAACTCTGCAGCTGCAATAAAATATTAAATTATCTTTACAGTTAAAAACAAGGTGACCCCTGAAAGCCAGATGGAGATGGGTACATTAGAAACACATTAAGTCTTTATATTAGGCTACAGTAGCATAGGATATTCTACAGCAAATGTAGGCCTACCTGTCAAAGAAAAACAAATTATCATTATGAGATGATAGGTCTACATGCATTGTGATATGCACTCCATACTGAGATGGGCTGTCTGTCACCACCCTGAGCGTCAATTCATCATGCAGAGGCCATAGAGAAGCCAGATTTAGACATTGCATATAATTTAACAGTTCCATTTCACGCCATGCTGTTCATATAAATAATTGATTGTAATTAACCAGTTTCTCTCAGTTATTTATCCCGGCAAAAGGGAGTGGTTTTGGGCGGCAAATCCCGGGAAGTCTTGGTAACTGGGTTCCCGCCATTCAACCCTACATGGGTCCCTGCTCCTCCATCTCTCGTTCAGGCGGTGGACCAGCCACCTTAAATGGCCCTTTAAACACTTCACACACAGAAGATGACTACCCTCATCAAATATTCATTAATCTGCCAAGTACTTCATCTCAATCAGCCTCAAGGACCAAGGGATGTCCTATCATTGGCTACAGTAGCTAAAGGCTACTGATGGTGGATGGTGATGTTAGTTAGCCCTTTGTGCAGTGCATGCCTATGGGAGGATGCTAAAAGCTAAGTAGCAGCTCTTAATGAATTAACTGAAGCTTGCTAGTGTGCTGTCAGGATCACATCAAATCACTAGTTAATGGCTTTCCTCAGCATTAAATAGGGACAGGTCAGCTATGAATGGGAGATAAATCCGTTACTGACGTTGTTAAGCGCCGGGACCCCTACAGCAGTATGGTGTGTGTGTGATCAATCCTGATTCTTTATTGCAATTTTTTTTTAAAGCAGATAAGCACTATGGCGGGATTTAAGGTACTGCTTACCTCAAGAGGGGTATGTGTGCGTGAGTGTGTGTGTGTGTGTGTGTGTGTGTGTGTGTGTGTGTGTGTGTGTGTGTGTGTGTGTGTGTGTGTGTGTGTGTGTGTGTGTGTGTGTGTGTGTGTGTGTGTGTGTGTGTGTGTGTGTGTGTGTGTGTGTGTGTGTGTAGGATACAGTGGGTACAGTAGGTACCGGATAAGGCCCAAGGCCAAGTCAGCCCAGCCAGGGCTCCCATAATTCCATTTCCTCTCTGGTCCCTGGTTAGCCTCTGTGGTACGCTCACAGGCACTCCTCTAACCGAATGCCTAATGGACAGAACAGGGTAAGGAGTGTGACAGAGCCCACTGAGAAACACATTGATTTAACCTTTATTTAGCCAGCTGCAGTTGAAGTCGGAAGTTTACATACACCTTAGTCAAATAGATGTAAACTCAGTTTTTCACAATTCCTGACATTTAATCCCAGTAACAATGCCCTGTCTTAGGTCAGTTAGGATCACCACTTCATTTGAAGAATGTGAAATGTCAGAATAATAGTAGAGAGAATGATTTATTTCAGCTTTATTTCTTTCATCACATTCCCAGTGGGTCAGAAGTTTACATACACTCAATTAGTATTTGGTAGCATTGCCTTTAAATTGTTTAACTTGGGTCAAACGTTTCAGGTAGCCTTCCACAAGCTTTCAACAATAAATTGGGTGAATTTTGGCCCATTCCTCCTGACAAGGTTGGTGTAACTGAGCCAGGTTTGTAAGGCCTCTTTGCTCTTACTCTCACATTTTCTATAGGATTGAGCTCAGGGCTTTGTGATGACCACTCCAATACCTTGACTTTGTTGTCCTTAAGCCATTTTGCCACAACTTTGGAAGTATGCTTGGGGTCATTGTCCATTTGGAAGACCCATTTGCGACCAAGCTTTAACTTAACTGATGTTTTGAGATGTTGCTTCAACAGATCTACAATTTTCCATCCTGGTGATGCCATCTATTTTGTGAAGTGCACCAGTCCCTCCTGCAGCAAAGCACCCCAACAACATAATGCTGCCACTTGTGTGCTTCACCGTTGGGATGGTGTTCTTCGGCTTGCAAGCCTCGCCCTTTTTCCTCCAAACATAACGATGGTCATTATGGCCAAACAGTTCTATTTTTGTTTCATCAGACCAGAGGACATTTCTCCAAAAAGCACGATCTTTGTCCCCATATGCAGTTGCAAACCGTAGTCTGCCTTTTTCTCTGGCGGTTTTGGAGCAGTGGCTTCTTCCTTGCTGAAGGGCCTTTCAGGTTATGTAAATATGGGACTCGTTTTACTGAGGATATAGATACTTTTGTACCTGTTTTCTCCAGAATCTTCACACGGTCCTTTGCTGTTGTTCTGGGTTTGATTTGCACTTTTCGCACCAAAGTACATTCATCTCTAGGAGACAGAACGAGTCTCCTTCCTGAGCGGTAGGATGGCTGTGTGGTCCCATGGTGTTTATACTTGCGTGCTATTGTTTGTACAGATGAACGTAGTACCTTCAGGCGTTTGGAAATTGCTCCCAAGGATGAATTTTTTTCAGAGGTCTACGATGATTTCTTTAGATTTTCCCATGATGTCAAGCAAAGAGGCACGGAGTTTGGAGGTAGGCCTTGAAATACATCCACAGGTACCCCTCCAATTTACTCAAATGATCTAAATTAGCCTATCAGAAGCTTCTAAAGCCATGACATCCTTTCCTGGAATTTTCCAAGCTGTTTAAAGGCACAGTCAACTTAGTGTATGTAAACTTCTGACCCACTGGAATTGTGATACAGTGAATTATAAGTGAAATAATCTGTCTGTAACCAATTGTTGGAAAAATGACTTGTGTCATGCACAAAGTAGATGTTCTAACCAACTTGTCAAAACTATAGTTTGTTAACAAGACATTTGCGGAGTGGTTGAAAAACGAGTTAAGTGCATGTAAACTTCTGACTTCAACTTTAAGTCACTGGTAACAGACACTTTTACATTAACAACCTGGTTGGTCGAAAGCTGAAGAGTTACACAATTTGACATAACAGCACAATTCCAAGAGCAACTCAGGCTGCCACATCACAATAACAAATTGAGAGACAGTTTACAACAGTTTATGGAGTGATTTTCCTATCAAAATGAAAATCAAAATGGGAGGATAGTATTAGCAGGCTCCAAAAACAACTTTCTTTCTCTGGATTCATGAACGAACTGCATGGTCTGATATCACAAGCCACCGCCCTTTTGCTTCATGACATCATGAAAATGACTCAACCAATAAAAGCCCTGTTTGAGAAGAGTCACATTGGGCCAAATAAAATGGCTCTTCATAACACCATTCATTTACACACTGGATTTCCCCCACCTGCCGGCCACAGGCACACAACACTCAATAAAGCAGTAATCATGTCATGTGTGCTCCCTGTGGCTTGAACAAGCAGCAGGCAATGACAAAATCAGTGACTCTGCTAGGCCTAAAGACTGATATAAGAGACAGATAGTCATACATTTGTTCATACCCCACACTGGCAAACGTAACTGTAAATGTCATCACGCTGTAGATTTGTAGCCGTGTACCAGGCTGTTTAGCCAACATTCCACTCGGAGTAAAGGAGTGAAATGTTAGCTAAACTGTTATTCACGCTAGTAGATTTGTGTTTCCCCTTGTAACTCTGCTTCTTAAAATAAAGTACGGTCTATTGAGAAGGAGGGCCATTGGTTCAAGGACTGAAGCTTACCCCAAGAGAGTTCTTCCAGGTGAATTTAGATTACCCAGCATGCTTCACTCTGCAGCAATGGAGATGGGGTGTGCGGGATGGGTTGCCATGGTAGCAGAATGTTCCACAACGGTCGGGGTGGATAAAACTGTAATGTGTAGATGTCATCTGATGATGAATGCAGTTTTAAAGTTAACAAGAGTGGTCTCTCTGTTGGGGGAACACGGTGGTGGTAGCACTAGATGGAGGCCAAGCATTCATTTGTCAACACCTACTGAGCTGAGATCTGTCACACAAACACACACACACACATACAGAACACACACCTGGGTCTGACAACTTGGGTGGAAAATTACTGAGGAAGATATCGGACTATATTGCCACTCCTATTTGCCATCTCTTAAATATAGGCCAACAGGAAAGCATGCGCCCTCAGGCGTGAAGGGAAGCAAAAGTCATTCCACTCCCCATGAAAAGAAAAACAACCTTTGCTGGCTCAAACAGCCAACCAATCCACCTGTTACCAACCCTTAGTAAACTTTGACCAGATAAAATGCTATTTCACAGTAAACAAATTAACAACAGACTTACAGCACGCTTATAGGGAATTGCATTCAACATTTATGGCACTTACACAAATGACTGATGATCGGCTGAGAGAAATTGATAATAACATTGTGGGAGCTGTTTTGACTTCAGTGCAGCTTTTGACATTATTGCTGGAAAAACGTATGTGTTATGGCTTTACATCCCCTGCTATATAGTGGATCGAGAGTTACCTGTCTGACAGAACACAGAGGGTTTTCTTTAATGGAAGCCTCTCCAACATAAGCATTCCCAAGGGCAGCTGTCCAGGCCCCTTACTTTTTCAATCTTTACTAATGACCTGGCACTGAGTAAAGCCTGTGTGTCTATGTATGCTGATGACTCAACACTGTACACGTCAGCTACCACAGCAAGTGAAATCACTGCAACACTTAACAAAGAGCTGCAGTCAGTTTCAGAATGGGTGGCAAGAAATAAGATAGTTCTAAATATTTCACAAACTAAAAGCATTGTACTTGGGAGAAATCATTCACTAAACCCTAAACCTCAACTAAATATTGTATTGAATAATATGGAAATTGAGCAAGTTGAGGAGACTAAACTGCTTGGTGTAACCCTGGATTGTAAACTGTCATGGTCAAAACATATTTATGCAACGGTAGCTAAGATCGGGAAAGGTCTGTCCATAATAAAGTGCCCCTCTGCTTTCTTGAGATCGCTATCAACAAAACAAGTGCTACAGACCCTAGTTTTGTCACACCTGGACTACTGCCCAGTCATATGGTCAAGTAGCACAAAGACGGATAAAGATATACATTTTAAAATGAAAAGTTTGTTTATTTTTGTCCTATCATGATGGAACAGAACAAACCCTATATCCTAGACACCGACCTGAGCGACCCACCCAGAAAGGAGAAGTCCTTATCCGTTATAGGCAAGTAGCCTACACAGCCATGACAGAAAGGTGAACGTGGTTAGAGACCCACTAAAGCAGCACCGCCCCCTCAAGAGTTTGAGCCTGCCTGGCAGGCTAGGTCCAAAAGCCATAGCCCCCGGATGGGTAAGCATAATATACAAGGATTTTCTCAAAGCTGCTAATGAGAACCTTGACGACCTCGTACCTAGCCGGTGGGAATACAGGTGGAGTACCCCTACTCAGGGCGCAACAGTGCTGGCAACACTGGCTGCAGTAACCCATGGGGAGGGAGTCACAGAATTATTAAATGGTCTGACTTCACAGAGGTGCTTCGGAAGATTGGCCTTAATGGGGGGCCAACCTGTGTGGGTGAGGGGGGTATCTGAGGTCACTCAGCTCGTACTAGATATTGGTCAATCAAATCTTCCCATTTCTGCTCAATTTCGCATTCCTTCTTAAACAGCCAAACCGTATACGCATTCACATATCAAGTCTTCTCCTGAGTTGGGCTCGGGGATGGAACAAACGTTGAACATATGAGCTTGTGGTTGTGTGTGTGTGTGTTCAGTCTGCATGGTCAATGCAGCACATGCAACAATGTTGATGATAACAATGCTGTTTTCACTTTGCTTCTTCATATAAATCCAGTAGTGTTCTATAATTACACTATTAGTTTGTGTTGCTTACATCCGCAAACAGCTAGTTTGTCTTTTCTGAGCAAGTTGGGCCTAAATCTTGTTAGCCGATAATGCTAATCGCTAATAAATGTACAGAGTCAGAGCAAACATAGTTATACAGCCTGTTATGATCAATGCATGTGCTGCATTGACCATAATTCCAGTGATGGGGTAGGCCTAAATCAGCATGTTGTTTGTGCAACAATACCTAACCTTAAATCAAAGAGGAATACAAGAAGCATGATGTACATGATGTAGCTAAGAGAAAACAGACAATGTAGCCAAAGATTATAGGGTCTCCTAGGAAACAATTATCAACACTTTGGTTCCTACCCTATCACAATAACTCCTCCCTGGAATTTACATTTGTTTTCATGTGAAACAACACTATTCGAAGTGCCCACTATCATACTATAACTGTAGAATAATCATTCTATTTCCATGATTCCAACATTTCCCCCAAGTGTTTTGCTCTAAATCATAAGTCTAATCGCTATTGGAACATTTGGTTCAAAATAAGGTTAAGATTGTTTGCCCATATCGTGCAGCCCTGCATGGCAGTGTGGACATTATCTCAAATGAGTGCAGGAAATGCAGAAATTTAAGAAAATGCAAAAAAATATTTTGGGGTTGAAGTTGAATTGAATAGAATAAAACAATCCGAATGGAAAAAGGCCCATTGAAATCATTTAGAATGTATGTGTTGCCACCCTGAAGTCATGCACTATTTCTAAAGCAAATTTAGAAATGTTATAATTTAAAAACATAAAATACTGTCAAATACCGTCATACCGTGATTTTTTAAATTTAAATACCGTTGTCACACCCTGACCATAGTTTGCTTTGTATGTTTCTATGTTTTGGTTGGTCAGAGTGTGAGCTGAGTGGGCATTCTATGTTACATTATAATTTGTCTATTTCTATGTTTGGCCTGATATGGGTCTCAATCAGAGGCAAGTGTTAGTCAATGTCTCTGATTGGGAACCATATTTAGGTAGCCTGTTTGGTGTTGGGTTTTGTGGGTGATTGTCATTATGTCCTTTTTCTGTCGTGTGTTACTTAGCAACAGTGTTAGGCTGTTTTCATATTACGTTTGTTTTTGTATTTGATTCGTGTTTACTTTGTCTCATTAAACATGGATCGCAACAGCCACGCCGCATTTTGGTCCGACTCTCTTTTGCCTACAGAAAACCGTTACAGAATCACCCACCACAACAGGACCAAGCGGCGTGGTAACAGGCAGCAGCAGGAGCAGCGCGAGAGAGACTTCTGGACATGGGAGGAGGAATTGGAAGGAAAAGGACCCTGGGCACAGCCTGGAGAATATCGCCGCCCCAAAGAAGAGCTGGAGGCGACGAAGGCGGAGAGGCGCTGGTATGTGGAGGCAGCACGGCGGCGTGGATGGAAGCCCGAGAGTCAGCCCCAAAAATGTCTTGGGGGGGGGGGGACTCACAGGAAGTATGGCGAAGCCAGGTAGGAGACCTGCGTCAACTTCCTGTGGTTACCGGGGGGCTAGAGAGACCGGGCAGGCACCGTGTTATGCTGTTAAGCGCACGGTGTCCCCAGTGCGGGTGCATAGCCCCGTGCTATACATTCCAGCTCCGCGTATCGGCCGGACTAGAGTGGGCATCGAGCCAAGTGCCATGAAGCTGGCTCTACGCATCTGGTCTCCAGTGCGTCTCCTTGGGCCGGCTTACATGGCACCAGCCTTGCGCATGGTGTCCCCGGTTCGCCTGCATAACCCAGTGCGGGCTATTCCACCTCGCCGCACTGGCAGGGCGACCGGGACCATTCAACCGGGTAAGGTTGGGCAGGCTCGGTGCTCAAGAGCTCCAATGCGCCTGCACGGTCCGGTCTATACGTCACCACCTCCACGCACCAGCCCTCCGGTGGCAGCCCCCCGCACCAGGCTGTCTCTCCGGCTCATCCGTACAGGTGCTCCCGCCTGTCCAGCGCTGCCGGAGCCTTCCTCCCCTCCAGCGCTGCCGGAGTCTGCCGCCTGCCCAGAGCTGCCGGAGCCCCTCTGCCCAGAGCTGCCGGAGCCCTTCAGCCCTTCAGCCCAGAGCCCTTCAGCCCAGAGGCGCCAGAGCCCTTCAGCCCAGAGGCGCCAGAGCCCTTCTGCCCAGAGGCGCCAGAGCCCTTCTGCCCAGAGGCGCCAGAGCCCTTCTGCCCAGAGGCGCCAGAGCCCTTCTGCCCAGAGGCGCCAGAGCCCCTCTGCCCAGAGGCGCCAGAGCCCTTCTGCCCAGAGGCGCCAGAGCCCTTCAGCCCAGAGGCGCCAGAGCCCTTCTGCCCAGAGGCGCCAGAGCCCTTCTGCCCAGAGGCGCCAGAGCCCTTCTGCCCAGAGGCGCCAGAGCCCTTCTGCCCAGAGGCGCCAGAGCCCTTCTGCCCAGAGGCGCCAGACCCCCTCTGCCCAGAGGCGCCAGACCCCCTCTGCCCAGAGGCGCCAGACCCCCTCTGCCCAGAGTCGCCAGACCCCCTCTTCCCAGAGGCGCCAGACCCCCTCTGCCCCGAGCAGCTGCCCCTCTGTCCCGAGCAGCTGCCCCTCTGTCCCGAGCAGCTGCCCCTCAGTCCAGTGGGGTCATTAAGTAGGGTCGCCGTGGTTCGGAGGCCACGGAAGAGGACAAGGTGGGGGACTAAAACTATGGTGAAGTGGGGACCACGTCCAACACCAGAGCCACCACCGCAGACAGATGCCCACCCAGACCCTCCACATTAGGTTCAGGTTTTGCGGCCGGAGTCCGCACCTTGGGGGTGGGGGTTCCGTCACACCCTGACCATAGTTTGCTTTGTATGTTTCTATGTTTTGGTTGGTCAGGGTGTGAGCTGAGTGGGCATTCTATGTTACATGTCTAGTTTGTCTAGTTCTATGTTTGGCCTGATATGGTTCTCAGAGGCAGGTGTTAGTCATTGTCTCTGATTGGGAACCATATTTAGGTAGCCTGTTTGGTGTTGGGTTTTGTGGGTGATTGTCCTTATGTCCTTTTTCTGTCGTGTGTTACTTAGCACCAGTGTTAGGCTGTTTCGGTTTTCGTATTACATTTATTGTTTTTGTATTTGATTCGTGTTTACTTTGTCTCATTAAACATGAATAGCAACAGCCACGCCGCATTTTGGTCCGACTCTCTTTTGCCTACAGAAAACCGTTACAACCGTGATATGATATTTTGGCCATATCGCCCAGCACTACTTTTATCTAATATAAAAAGTACAATTTCAATTTTTGATACATAAGACCTGTAACGGCTCTCGTTGGTGGTAGAAAGAGTAGAACAAAGCGCAGCGTGGAAAGTGTTCATAATTCAAAAAACACTCAAACAAAATAACAAAATCGAAAACGCTCAGTTCTGTCAGGCAACAGTAACTAAACAGAAAACAAGATCCCACAACCTAATGGTGGGACAAAGGGCTGAGACAACGATAGACAGCTGCCTCTGATTGGGAACCACACTCGGCCAAAAACAAAGAAACAGAAAAACATAGAATTTCCCACCTGAGTCACACCCTGACTAACCAAACAGAGAATAATATGGGCGTGACATGACCGAATCGAGCTGGTCGGTCTCTATTTACAATCTGTAAAGAATTTGAGAATATAAATATTCTGATCTTTTATAGCACAGTGGGAAAATATAGTGCAGCTAGAAATCCCCCCCTCCCCTAAAAAGTACAGACAAAATAAAATTGGCCCAAAACAGAGCAGTACAGCTGGCCCTTAAATATACACGGAGAGCCAATATTAATAATATGCATGGCTCAAAGTAGAGGAGAGATTGACTGCGTCACTGCTTGTCTTTGTGAGAGGTATTGACATGTTGAAATCCCTGAGCTGTCTGTTTAAGCGACTAGCGCACAGCTCAGACACTCATGCATACCATACCCCACAAGACATGCCACCAGAGGTCTCTTCACAGTCCAAGAGTCCAGAACAGACTACGGGAAAAGCACAGTACTACATAGAGCCATGACTACATGGAACTCTATTCCACATCATGTAACTCATTCAAGCAGTAAAATCAGATTTTAAAAAACAAATAAAATGACACGTTATGGAACAGCATGGACTGTGAAGGGGCACACACACACAGGCACACAGACACGCATATGCGCACGAGCATGCTAACACACGCAGTCTACATACACATACATTTTAAAATTGTTATTTGGCTTTATTAATTTTGTATTGTAGATATTTTATGGTAGTGTAATAATATGTTTTGTTATGTACTGTTTTATTGTATGTAACTGCGTAATCGTGATTGGACCCCAGGAAGCTAATCAGTATCCACAATAAAATACAAAATACATCTCTTCACTAACTTCAAGGTCATGTGCTGCAATGTGTGTGAGTGGGAGGAATAAAACAATCTTAATTGAGTCTTAATACTTGTAATATCTGTCTTTGTATGCTGAAATCTAAGTATATGTAAGTCTGTGTGTGTATGCTGCAGCGTGTGTTAGTGTTAATCTCAGTAGATGTCCTTTGGGCCTGGCTGTACTTTCTATTTCAACAAACACACGACTGGATAAATAATCAGATACATAAACTGCAGGCTGTCACTAGCAGATGTCTTCTAAAGTAGTCTGAGTCACTGAAAATCCTTTGATAATAGCATGGGTCGCTTGGCTGGAAAAAGTCACTTGCTGTCCTCAAATTTGTGGGATAAGCTTTGCAAACAAAACCTTCATTCCAACAACTACAGTTGAAGTCGGAAGTTTAGATACACCTTAGCCAAATACATTTAGTCTCAGTTTCACAATTCCTGACATTTAATCCTTGTAAAAATTCCCTGTTTTAGGTCAGTTAGGATCACCACTTCATTTGAAGAATGTGAAATGTCAGAATAATAGTAGAGAGAATGACCACATTCCCAGTGGTCAGAAGTTTACATATACTCAATTAGTATTTGGTAGCATTGCCTTAAAATTGTTTGACTTGGGTCAAACGTTTCAGGTAGCCTTCCACAAGCTTCCCACAATAAATTGGGTGAATTTTGGCCCATTCCTCCTGACAGAGCTGATGTAACTGAGTCAGGTTTGTAGGCCTCCTTGCTCGCACACGCTTTTTCAGTTCTGCCCACAAATTTTCTATGGGATTGAGGTCAGGTCTTTGAGATAGCCACTCCAATACCTTGACTTTGTTGTCCTTAAGCCATTTAGCCAGAACTTTGGAAGTATGCTTGGGGTCATTGTCCATTTGGAAGACCCATTTGCGACCAAGCTTTATAACGTCCTGACTGATATCTTGAGATGTTGCTTCAATATATCCACATAAATTTTTCCTCATGATACCATCTATTTTGTGAAATGCACCAGTCCCTCCTGCAGCAAAGCCCCCACAACATGATGCTGCCACTCCCATGCTTCAGGGTTGGGATGGTGTTCTTCGGATTGCAAGCCTCACCCTTTTTCCTCCAAACATAACGATAGTCATTATGGCCAAACAGTTCTATTTTTGTTTCATCAGACCAGAGGACATTTGTCCCCATGTGCAGTTGCAAACCGAAGTCTCGCTTTTTATTGGAGGTTTTGGAGCATTGGCTTCTTCCTTGCTGAGTGGCCATTCAGGTTATGACTTGTGGAGGTCTACAATTATTTTTCTATTGTCTTGGCTGATTTCTTTTGATTTTCCCATGATGTCAAGCATAGAGGCACCGAGTTTGAAGGTAGGCCTTGAAATACATCCACAGGTAAACCTCCAATTGACTTAAATGATGTCAATTAGCCTATCAGAAGCTTCTAAAGCCACGAGATCATTTCATGGAATTTTCCAAGCTGTGTAAAGGCACAGGCTGTAACGATCTTCGTCTTCATCGGATGAGGAGTAGGAAGGATCGGACCAAAAAGCAGCGTGGTAAGTGTCCATGATTATTTATTATAACAGAACACGAAAATTCAAAATAACAAAGTGAATGTAAGAAATGAAAATCGAAACAGTCCTGAAAGGTGAAAACACAAACTACCCACAAACACCAGGTGGGAAAAGGCTACCTAAGTACGGTTCTCAATCAGAGACAACGATAGACAGCTGCCTCTGATTGGGAACCATACCAGGCCAAACACATAGAACAGAAAACATAGAAACACAACATAGAATGCCCACCCCAACTCACGCCCCGACCAAACCAAAATAGAGACATAAAAAAGGAACTAAGGTCAGGTTGTGACACAGACAACTTAGTGTGTGTAAACTTCTGACCCATTGAAATTGTGATACAGTGAAATATAAGAGATATAACATGTCTGTAAAAAATTGTTGGAAAAATTACTTATCTTGCACAAAGCAGATGTCCTATAGTTTGTTAACAAGAAATTTGTGGAGTGGTTGAAAAACAAGTTTTAATGACGCCAACCTAAGTGTATGTAAACTTCCGACTTCCAACTGTATATCACAATAATGTACTGGACAACACACGGTCCGGTCTGGGAATAACCTCAGAGCCAAATACACATGCTGCATAGGAAACAGAAAACTCAGTATAAGGGACACACAAGACTAGAGACTTCAAGTTTTCAAAAAGCTTGACAAACACAAGCGGCACTCATAGCCAAGCCAAACTTAAAGCCAGTTGTGTTAACCCGAAAGATGAGCAACATCTGAAAAGTCTACTAGCATACTTCGCTCTCCAAGGGGGTCGCCATTTTACAGAGAGCTACTCAAAACAATGAAAGTGGTTTACCTACAGTAACTCACAATTATGGTTCAAAGGTTAGCCCAGAACCATGATGAGACAGACGGGCAACAGAGGTCTCAGGAAGTAGCATTGCTATGCTGCTACAAGATGAGTGTCGCTGAAACATTAATGCTTCATGCTCTTGTAGCATCAATATTTCAACACTGATAAAACATAGCAGAGGCCCACAGTAGCGTATTGGTGGGTATGTGTGGTACTGTGTAGTTGTGATGGAGAGCAGAGTGTAAGGACGTGACTGCTATTAACTATCATATGTCAATATGGTACAAGGAGTATAAAAACAGGGAATGCTTCCCCAGAGTAGTGAACGTCTGGTCAGAGGACTGTTTTGCATCCAACAACACCAATGGTTCATTGGAGAGTTTTTACAGATTCGCTACGACTCAATTCTCACTCCCCAATCAGGCCTGAACCAGAGCCAATGGTGTTATTCTGGAGAATCACACATTTGGCAAATGGACCTATACTCTTTCCCTTTGTTTCTCGCTCTACTCTATCCTACGTCACTCTATCTTTCTCTCACACTCCCTCTCTTTTCTCTCCATTTCTTGTCTCTTTCTTTCTCATCCCCTGTTTCTCCAACTCTCCCCCCAGTGTTGTGTTTTGTTGACAGAGAGAGGAACTCTGGCACCCTGTGTGGGGACAGTTATTTGGACTCTTCACAGCAGGAGCATGGGGAGGCTCAGATACTGCCAAGTTCTCATACTGAACAAGAGACTGAGCAGAAAGAATGACTAATAGCTGTGCCGGGAGGAAGAGGAGGAAAGTAAGAGGAGATGAACACCCTAAAAACCCATCCCAAGTTACAAGAGTTCACTACAGTGCAGACTGAGAATGCGGCACAAAAGCGTCTTCAAATCTACATGGACATATTTCAGTGCATAGTAATGAAATTGGATAGGTCAGAGCAAACAATTATGCAGAAAGGATTGAAATGACGGAAAATGTATCAACTTGTGCTGTTTCTAAGGGAGGGTTCTTGTTTGTTGTGCTCCTGAGAACGATAAGGGGGACAGAGACAATGTTGCAGGCCACTGGAAGGTCGGGACACTGATCACAGTATACAATGCCTTCAGAAAGTATTCAGACCCCTTGACTTTATCCACATTTTGTTACGTTACAGCCTTATTCTAAAATGTATTAAAAATAAAAAATGTATCAATCTACATACAATACCCCATCATGATGAAGCAAAAACAGGTTGTTAGACATTTTTGCTAATTTATTATAAATAAAAAACTGAAATATCACATTTACATAAGTATTCACACCCTTTACACAGTACTTTGTTGAAGCACCTTTGGCAGTAATTACAGCCCTGAGTCTTCTTGGGTATGATGCTACAAGCTTGGCACACCTGTATTTGGGAAGTTTCTCCCATTCTTCTCTGCAGATCCTCTCAAGTTCTGTCAGGTTGGTTGGGAAGTGTCGCTGCACAGGTATTTTCAGGTCTCTCCAGAGATGTTTGATTGAGTTTAAGTCCGGGATCTGGCTGGGCCACTCAAGGACATTCAGAGACTTGTCCCGAAGCCATTCCTGCTTTGTCTTGGCTGTCTGCTTAGGGTCATTGTCCTGTTGGAAGGTGAACCTTAGCCCCAGTCGGAGGTCATGAGCGCTCTGAAGCATGTTTTCAACAAGGATCCCTCTGTACTTTGCTCTGTCCCTCGATCATGACTAGTCTCACAGTCCCTGCTGCTGAAAAACATCCCCACAGCATGATGCTGCCACCACCACCATGCTTCACCGTACGGATGGTGTCAGGTTTCCTCCAGTTGTTACGCTTGGCATTCAGGCCAAAGAGTTCAATCTTAATTTCATCAGACCAGAGATGATTGTTTCTCATGGCCTGAGAGTCTTTAGGTGATTCTGGCAAACATCAAGTGGGCTGTCATGTGCAGACAGTTCTTGGTCCTTTTACTGAGGAGTGGCTTAAGTCTGGCCACTCTACCATAAAGGCCTGATTGGTGGAGTGCTGCAGAGATGGTTGTCCTTCTGGAAGGTTCTCCCATCTCCACAGAGGAACTCTAGAGCTCTGTCAGAGTGACCATCAAGTTCTTGGTCACCTCCCTGACCAAGGCCCTTCTCCCCCGATTGCTCGGTTTGGCCGGGCGGCCAACTCTAGGAAGAGTCTTGGTGGTTCCAAACTTCTTCCATTCAATAATGATGGAGGCCACTGTGTTCTTGTGGACCTTCAATGCTGCAGGCATCTGTTCTCTGATTTGTATGACATACTACTGACAGGTTTACAGTGATGCATTTGTATGGTGCTCTGCCCCAGCAGGCTTCTATAACCTGCCAGGCTGTTGGCTGTCACTCACCCACCTGCAGCTCAAGTGAGTTGGGTGCTATGGCTGCAGGGGTAGATCCCACACTACCAGTGCTCTGTGGTTAGCACATTGTGCTAGGATCCAGAAGCTATAGACCAACACTGAACAAAGACCAGTACAGTCTCTGTCTCTCACAAAAACTCTTAACCTAGCCTAACTCCCATACATGGTGATACCTTACACACTCTGGGAGAGAACATGGAGGAAGAGGGAGGTGTGGGAGTATAACACATCTGAAATATGTCAATCAGGACAAGTCCCTCCTCTTTGCCACTTTAACACCTACAATTTGTGACAGACACAGGGTTCACTCCCATAAAGCCCTAGCTAGCTTTGTTTGACCCTGATTGGTGCTTATTTGACAAAGATACAGCCGATCAAATGAAGACCACCCGCATCATCGGCGTGCCATGAAGACATTGCTCTCTGATCAAATATGGTGTCCTATAGGATATACTACACCCCTAATGATATAGTGAAGTCTTGTTACGTTCTAGGATCTCTGAGGAATGCGATTTGACTGGTTGAAACAATGTTTAGGTTGACATTTTCACAGATTTCTTTCTTTGCAAGTTGAACGAGTGGAAATACAAAATTGATCGTGCATGCTATATGGATCTTTTTAGGATATGAAAAAGGATTTTATTTAACAACACAACACTTCATGTTATCTCTGGGACCCTTTGGATGATAAATCAGAGCGAGATTTCAGAATGTAAGTACACATTTCATCTTCAGAGATGAATTTATCAAACCTATCGGGGTGAAAAAAGTGTTTTGTTGTTAGGAGCTCTCCTCAAACAATAGCATGGCATTTTTTTTCGCAGTAATAGATACTGTAAATTGGACAGTACAGTTATATTAACAAGAATTTAAGCTTTCAGCCGATACAGTGGGGCAAAAAAGTATTTTAGTCAGCCACCAATTGTGCAAGTTCTCCCACTTAAAAAGATGAGAGAGGCCTGTAATTTTCATCATAGGTACACATAGGTACACTTTTGACTTTTGATATTACATCAACGTTGGATCAGCCTGTAGTGTGGTTTTCCACTTTAATTTTGAGTGTGACTCCAAATCCAGACCTCCATGGGTTGATACATTTGATTTCCATTGATAATTTTTGTGTGATTTTGTTGTCAGCACATTCAACTATGTAAAGAAAAAGTATTTAATAAGAATATTTCATTCATTCAGATCTAGGATGTGTTATTTTAGTGTTCCCTTTATTTTTTTGAGCAGTGTATATACCGACATTTGTTGTTTCTCTAAATATCTGAGGCTGGAGAGTCAGTTCTGGGCCCCAGACTGTTACTCAAACAAACAACACAGCTCACATTCCTGGATGAATACTCATACTGCTAGTGAATGACAATCTTACGTTTAAAAACATATTGCTTTTGTAATATATTCTAACCAACACTAGCCTATTTATGGGTTGCACGTTTCATCACAATAATGTTATGAACTTTTGTTTTAGGACTGACGTGAGATGCATCAATGCATTGCCATTTGTCGCTGAAGATGATTTCATCAAAAGTGCATTACAGTGGATTGGAAATACAATGACATTTCTAAATAAGGTAAATAATTAGTTGCGAACACCTTTTGTCATCATTGTGATATTGCATGATTGACTTTAGATGCAGCATAACATTAGCTAGCTAAGATTGAGGGGAGACTAGGGCTGTTACGTTGACGGTATTACTGCCACACCGGCAGTCACGAGTCATGACGGCAGTCAAATTCCCCGTGACCATTTAGCCACAGTAATTAGGCTTCTCCAAGTTCTGATTCTGTTGTTGGTCATTAGTAGCCAACCAAACTGCCTAGTACTCAGCACTATTGTCCCACTAATCACTCTGACATCAATGCAAAATGTAATGGAAAATCTAATCAAACACTTCATGAGAGCCCATGTGCTCAGCTTTCTATAGACTAGGTCTACTATATTTATTTCTCAACATTCCTAATATTAAGCACATTGCTTCTCTTTACAACAGGAGTATAGCCTACCTGACTGCTATGAAAATGAACCACGGAAAAAATCAAATCAAACTTTATTTGTCACATGCGCAGATTACAACAAGTGTAGAATTTACTGTGAAATGCTTACTTACAAGTCCTTAACCAACAGTGCAGTTCAATAAGAAGAAACGATTTACCAAGTAGACTAAAATAAAAAGTAATAATAAAAAGTAACACAATAAAAATAACGAGGCTATATACAGGGGGTACTGGTACCGAGTCAGTGTGCGGGGGTACAGGCTAGTTGAGGTAATCTGTACATGTAGGTGGGGGAGAAGTGACTATGCATAGATAACAAACAAACAGGGAGTAGCAGCAGTGTATTTTTCTCTTCTGCCCATGTTTCAAGACAGGTGCATGACAATGTTCCATTTTAAATCAAATCGAATTTCACACATACCGTCGGGGTATGCCAAATAAAACATTTCAATATGTGCGCAGTTGTGTCCCCGATGTGTCTGTCTTCACTTGTAGCCTGTGAGATAGACCCGATCATGTGACGGGCATTGGCAAATAAGAATTGAGCTATCTGAGAGAGTCATGTGAGTGAGAGGTGCTTCTGAGCGAGCAGCCGAGAGAAGATAATTAGAATTATTATATTCAGCCCAAGGGCACAGCGGCCACTGAACGTAAAAGGTATGGATTTTTTTAGGTGGCATTATGGCCACACAAAGGGAATGCCACCGGGAAATTCGAGGCATTATCAAGTGCATGTGAAATTGTGAATGAGAGACTGAAGAAGTGTGTGGAGCCTGCGCAAAAAAAACCAAAGCAGAGCTCATGCCTTTCAAGGAACTTTTTTCAAATCATCATTAGAATCGCATTAGAATCGTGGAGAGCGGCTTGAGAACGTTCATAACAATGTTGTGACGCGACCGAGTGACGGAGGTGCGACCCATGAGTACGGTTGGCTAGGTAGAGGGAAACAAACCTAGTTTAACCTAGTTAAAAACCAAATTGGCGTGACAATGTCCATTAGGAGTTGACAAGAAACGGGAGCACAAACGGGACTAGGCTACAGGTAATCTCGGACACCCATAAGAAAAGACACTAACGAGACTAGCGAAGTCTCCACCACTCTAAATGAAACTTCTCAGCCAGTTTCGGGCAAGTCTATGGGCCAAATGTCCCAAAGGATGCAAGCACCTGCGAAATCCTGATTTGTCCAAATGATCAGTGACAAAAAATGTTCCTAATTTGTTGTCACATCCGACTGTCACGCCCTGATCTGCTTCACCTATCCTTGTGCTTGTCTCCACCTTCCTCCAGGTGTCGCACCTCTTCCCAATTATACCCTGTCTATTTATACCTGTGTTCTCTGTCTGTTTGTTGCCAGTTCGTCTTTTTCGTTCAAGCTAACCAGCGTTTTCCTGTCAGCTCCTCTCGTTTCCCAGCCTCGCTTTGAGCGTCCTGGTTTTTGACCTCTGCCTGTCCCTGACCCTGAGTCCGCCTGCCGTCCTGTACCGTTGTTCCACCTCTGGATTACTGAACTCTGCCTGTTCCTGACCCTGAGTCCGCCTGCCGTCCTGTACCGTTGTTCCACCTCTGGATTACTGAACTCTGCCTGTCCCTGACCCTGAGTCCGCCTGCCGTCCTGTACCGTTGTTCCACCTCTGGATTACTGAACTCTGCCTGTCCCTGACCCTGAGTCCGCCTGCCGTCCTGTACCGTTGTTCCACCTCTGGATTACTGAACTCTGCCTGTCCCTGACCCTGAGTCCGCCTGCCGTCCTGTATCTTACCCTGGATCTTCGACCCCTGCCCGCCTTGACCTGTCTTTGCCTGCCCCTGTTGCTACAATAAACATTGTTACCGCGACAGTCTGCACCTGGGTCTTTCCGAGATTCCTGATGCCCAGTCTGTCGACATCACTATTTATGTTACGTGCGTTGTCCACGAGAGATTAGGTTAGAGGTAGACAATTTCTTATTTTTATAAGAAACGTTAATGTGTTGAAAATCCCAAATGGTTTGCATCGTCAACTTAAACACAGCTCTGACACACTTATCCCACCAGACATGCCAACAGGGGTATATTCATAGTCCCCAAATCCATAAATAATTCAAGAAAACATACAGTATTATATAGAGCCCATATTGCATGGAACTTCTTTCCGTCTCATATTGCTCAAATAAACAGCAAACCTGGTTTCAAAAAACAGATAAAGCAACACCTCGCGGCACAACGCCTCTCCCCTATTTGACCTAGATAGTTTGTGTGTATGCATTGAAATGTAGGCTACGTGTGCCTTTAAAATAAATGTATGTAGTTCTGTCCTGTTCTTGTCTATTGATGTTCTGTATTATGTCAATCTGTATTATGTTTCATGTTTTGTGTGGACCCCAGGAAGAGTAGCTGCTGCTTTTGCCACAGCTAATGGGGATCATAATAAAATACAAAAAAAAAACATATTATGTATATATATATATATAACAGACTACACAGAGAGGTGGTTGGGAAACTAGCTGATGGAATGTTACAATCCCACTGTAATCCATACAGCCTTCAGAATAGCTTGAATATTATCCACAGATTGTGAACTAAAGATGAAAACCTTTCCTACGAGTATTATTATATTATTTATTGACTGACTATGGCTTTCCAAATCACCCAACACTGCTATTTGTAAGGTTAATTTTAACTGCATGTTGTGATTTTTTTTAACCATTCCTGAACCTGTGACCAGAAACAAGCTACAAAGGTACAATACCAGAATAAATTATCTATTAATTCTGTCTCTTCGCAATAAAATCTACAGAGCTGAGATTGTTGTATGCCCCATATATATATAGAATTCTATATCATAATTTAACTTGAAAAACTGTTGAATCAAGTGTAGTTTTTTGTACCAGTTCATAAACCATGTGCCATGGAATTGGTACATCGAAAATCTCCTCGCATCTATTTTGCAACCTGTATGGCGCAGCTGTCAACATTTTTGTCCTCAGATGAAACTATGCCTGTTCCTTTCAGCCAATTTGTGTCTTTAATATATGGCAGGCAAACAAGTTCCCTACCTTATCCCTTTTCCACCTGCCGCCTATATTTTTTGGTTGTAAATTTGGATTGAGCAGATATTCCCATATATTTTCGATAATTGCATATGTGACATAACTCCTCCATTTCTAGTCATAATATCATTAATAAATATAATTAAAAAAATTAACATTTTTTCCATAAAGAATTGTTTTTAAATAATCAATATATTTGAGTTCAACCATAACATTTGCTGTAATATTATCTTTCTGGAGGACAAAACTGAAATTGTAACCAGCTTTGTATGGCTTGTTAAAGAAAGGTGTCTCCGGTGCGTGTGCATAGCCCGGTGCGGTACATTCCAGCTCCTCGTATTGGCCGGGCTAGAGTGGGCATCGAGCCAAGTGCCATGAAGCCGGCTCTAGTCTCCAGTGCGTCTCCTCGGGCCGGTGTACATGGTACCAGCCTTACGCATGGTGTCCCCGGTTCGCCAGCACAGCCCAGTGCGGGCTATTCCACCTTGCCTCACCGGCCTGGCTACGGAGAGCATTCAACCAGGTAAGGTTGGGCAGGCTCGGTGCTCAAGAGCTCCAGTGCGCCTTCACGGTCCGGTCTATCCGGTGCCACCTCCACGTACCAGCCCTCCGGTGGCAGCCCCCCGCACCAGGCTGTCTCTCCGTCTTCTCCCTACAGGTGCTCCCGCCTGTCCAGTGCTGTCAGAGCCTTCATCCTCTCCAGCGCTGCCAGAGTCTCCCGTCTGTCCTGAGCTGCCAGAGTCTCCCGTCTGTCCTGAGCTGCCAGAGTCTCCTGTCTGTCCTGAGCTGCCAGAGTCTCCTGTCTGTTCTGAGCTGCCAGAGTCTCCTGTCCTGAGCTGCCAGAGTCTCCCTCCTGTCCTGAGCTGCCAGAGCCGCCAGTCTGTCCTGAGCTGCCAGAGCTGCTAGTCTGTCCTGAGCCGTCAGTCTGATATTCTGCAAAAGGTACACGGATTGGACTCCTGAGGACTGGGGTAAAGTCATTTTCTCTGATTAATCCCCTTTCCGATTATTTGGGGCATCCGGAAAAAAGCTTGTCCGGAGAAGACAAGGTGAGCGCTACCATCAGTCCTGTGTCATGCCAACAGTAAAGCATCCTGAGACCATTCATGTGTGGGGTTGCTTCTCAGCCAAGGGAGTGGGCTCACTCACAATTTTGCCTAAGAACACAGCCAGGAATAAAGAATGGTACCAACACATCCTCAGAGAGCAACTTCTTCCAACCATCCAGGAACAGTTTGGTGACGAACAATGCCTTTTCCAGCATGATGGAGAACCTTGCCATAAGGCAAAAGTGATAACTAAGTGGCTCGGGGAACAAAACATCGATATTTTGGGTCCATGGCCAGGGTGGATAAACAAACACCCACAAATTCTGACAAACGCCAAGCATTGATTATGCAAGAATGGGCTGCCATCAGTCAGGATGTTGCCCGCCCAGAAGTTAATTGACAGCATGCCAGGGCAAATTCCAGAGGTCTTGAAAAAGAAGGGTCAACACTGAAAATATTGACTCTTTGCAACTTCATGTAATTGTCAATAAAAGCCTTTGACACTCATGAAATGCTTGTAATTATACTTCAGAATTCCATAGTAACACCTGACAAAAATAACTAAAGACTAAAGCAGCAAACTTTGTGGAAATTAATATTTGTGTCATTCTCAAAACTTTTGGCCACGACTGTACATACGTAGCCATGGAATCGCTGGTCACTTTAATAATGTTTACATACTGCTTTACTCATTACACATGTATATACTGTATCCTATTCTACTGTATTTTAGTAAATGCCACTCTGAAATTGGTCGTCCTACTATTTATATATTTCTTAATTCCATTCTTTTAGTCTTATTTTATATTTGAGGTTCTTCAAATAGCCACCTTTTGCCTTGATGACAGCTCTACACACTCTTGGCATTCTCTCAACCAGCACTCCACCAATCAGGCCTTTATGGTAGAGTGGCCAGACGGAAACAACTCCTCAGTAAAAGGCATTTGACATGGAGTTTGCCAAAAGGCACCTAAAGGACTCTGACCATGAGAAACAATATTCTCTGGTCTGATGAAACCAAGATTGGCCTGAATGTCTGGAGGAAACCTGGCACCATCCCTACGGTGAAGCATGGTGGTAGCAGCATCATGCTGTGGGGATGTTTTTTGGTGGCAGGGACTGGGAGACTAGTCAGGATCAAGGGAAAGCTGAACAGAGCAAAGTACAGAGAGATCCTTGAGGAAACCTGCGCTTAGGACCTCAGACAGGACCTCAGCCTGGGGTGAAGGTTCACCTTCCAACAGGACAACGACCCTTAGCACACAGCCAAGACAACACTGGAGTGGCTTCGGGACAAGTCTTTGAATGTCCTTGAGTGGCCCAGTCAGAGCCCGGACTTGAACCCGATCGAACATCTCTGGAGAGACCTGAAAATAGCTGTGCAGCGACACTCCCCATCCAAACTGACAGAGCTTGAGGACCTACAGAGAACAATGAGAGAAACTCCCCAAATACAGGTGTGCCAAGCTTTTAGCGTCATACCAAAAAAGACTAGAGGCTGTAATCACTGCTAAAGGTGTTTCAACAAAGTACTGAGTAAAGTACTGAATACTTATGTCAAACAGTTTTTGGGCCTCCCGGGTGGCGCAGTGGTTAAGGGTGCTGTACTGCAACGCCAGCTGTGCCATCAGAGACTCTGGGTTCGTGCCCAGGCTCTGTCGTAACCGGCTGCGACCGGGAGGTCCGTGGGGCGACGCACAATTGCACGCTAACCAAGGTTGCCAGGTGCACGGTGTTTCCTCCGACACATTGGTGCGGCTGGCTTCCGGGTTGGATGCGCACTGTGTTAAGAAGCAGTGCGGCTTGGTTGGGTTGTGTATCGGAGGACGCATGACCTTCAACCCTCGTCTCTCCCGAGGCCGTACGGGAGTTGTAGCGATGAGACAAGATAGTAGCTACAAAAACAATTGAAAAAACTATTTAACACATTTCAGAATAAGTAATACAGCCTTACATTCTGTGATAAAGTAACAAAATGTTAACATTTTGATTTGACAACATCATACAAATTGGATGATGTAACTTATCATGCAGCATGGAGGACGTATAGTATATTTTCTGAGACCAGGCTGCTTGTGCATCATAATGACAAAGGTTAGGACAATTTACATTGCCGGTTAAGAGAACTAACGACAAAGGTTAAGAGAATTTAAGTAAAAGGTTAGGATAATTAGGAAAAGGGTTCGCTAAATTACTAGACGGTTGTGGTATATGCCACCCATCTCCCCCGACCAACACCCTACTTTCATGTCGGTCTTAAGGAACCAGACCATTATTCCATTTATAACGTAACATAACAAATCATACTAAATGCAGGTAGAACAATTTACGTAAAATAGCAAACGTCTGTTTTATGTGGCCAGGCTGCACACAAAAACACACAACCTGCATTTTAACAGATCTCTAGGAGGGCTGTATATAATATGTTCAGAATACGGGATCAGATGGATAATGGTGTACAGCTGGCTATCCTGGGAGTTTCTCTATCCTGACTCAGCAAGAGTTTGTGTGTGTGTGTGTGTGTGTGTGTGTGTGTGTGTGTGTGTGTGTGTGTGTGTGTGTGTGTGTGTGTGTGTGTGTGTGTGTGTGTGTGTGTGTGTGTGTGTGTGTGTGTGTGTGTGTGTGTGTGTGTGTGTGTGTGTGTGTGTGTGTGTGTGTGTGTAGTCCAGGAATGGCTCCGGTCTTCCTATCAGACACAGCTTGGATCCTCATTGAGGTGGGGGGGAACACCTCAAGGAGGAACGACACAGCCGGACGAACTGGGGGGTTCAGAGGAATGTGCACTCCGATTGTAAAATAGTCATAGAAAAAGCACTGGGACAAAACGTCAGCTGTCTTTACTATGGTACTATGGGTCTTTGACGATAGATGTACAATACCATATAACATAGACAAAACCACACACATAGAGTATACAAGCATATACTGTATGAAGTGAGTGACCGAGCCGAACAGTGAATGTTAAGTGACACGAGAACCAACCAGCATCAAGGTCACAATAAAGTAGCAATAACTTGTTGTACTCTTCACTATAGGTGTGTCTGGTTACCAAAGGAACTTTTCTACATGCATTCCTTTAAAAAAAGGGACAACATTGTGAAAGCCCTCCAGAGAAACAACCAGGCAACATTCTCACGAAGGGAATCCAGCCTTACATTCTGTGATAATACAGCCGGCAGAGAGTTATAATAGCTGCCGTCGTACATGACAGCCAAGACAATGGCCACTAACACAGGTAAGACACATAAATGGGATGTATTGAGACTTTAAAAATACGTGTGTTCAGCTAAGCCAAAATGTCTGTGTAAGCCAACTCCTGTCCAGTGACAAATATCTTTGCTACATCTTCTTGTGTGCAGATCTATAATATTTTGTGCATAGCTTTTTTTCCCTCTCTCATATCACAGTCTGCAGGGACCAGCATTACTGTTACTCCCCTGATACAGGTGTTGGTATAACACACCACCCACATGGGTCACAAACAGAGAGCTGTTATCCCATAATCCCACATATGGATACAACACATACCTACATTACTCACACTGAAAAAAGCACATTGCCTCATCATGCATATACTAGAGCAGGAGACTGACACACACAAACCACAAAGTGCGGCGAAATGTGCCATTATGTACAAAGAACACTCTTTCTGTACATTCACACACACACACACACACACGCACACACACACACACACACACACACACACACACACACACACACACACACACACACACACACACACACACACACACACACACACACACACACACACACACACACACACGCGCACACGCACACACGCACACACACGCACCCTTCCTCTGCACACATATTCCTTTATCAGTCAGCAACCCACAAAGCCTGAAGTAGAGGAATATACAGGCATAGAGGAATTCCTTGTTGCTGCTGCACAGACTGCAGATGAAGAGAGAGAAGGTCCCTCCAGGCAATGTGGAGGTCCTCTGGGTTTACTTGTACCCGTTATACCACAAGCCCTGCAGACACACAGTTCTAATGAAGCACAGCAGAACCAGTTAAACAGTAGGGATATTTATGGCACACAGTCTCTGCTGCACTGCTCTGGCTGCCTGCAAGGCCTCTACCTCATTCCGACCCACATTCCATCCTATCACGCTGAAATATTCATTGTATCACTGCTGATCATGATTCCTTTCTGCCTCCACAATAGCATGGGAAAGCAGTGTGCATTGTTACTGTGGTTGTGTTTGAAATGGCACCCCATTCCCTATATATGGTTCTATAATGTTCTTGTCAAACATAGTGCACTTTATAGGGAATAGGGTGCCATTTTGGACACACTGTGTCTTTATCGGATCAGATCACAGTGAATTCCTGGTTCTCTCATCATATCCTTGCTTTGTGTGATGGAACTGAGTGAGGAAGGGTCTTGATAACTATAGACTAGCCAAGTGTCACTCTTCCTCCACCATTGTAAAAAATAATACTCCTGCATCTTGTCTTGGGAAAGGTCACCAATGTACCAAAACATCAACAGTAAACACGCAGAAGTAATCGTGTGTGTAGGAGTCATCTTTTACAATGACCCTCTCTTAGAGTTCCTATAGGGGTCCTTTAATTAATATGTGACTTCATAGATGTTGTTCCTTGTCATTCCCTCTTCCAGAGCGCCACAATATGCCATTTACAATCTGGAAAGGTCAGCCAGCTCAGCAAAGGAATGACAATGGCTTCATGCCACGATTGATCTTTTCCAATTACACCTTGGGATATCATTCAGCCACATAAACACCGAGCCAGTAGAGGGATTGGGTGAAAGCCTCAATATATATATACATACAGTGGGGCAAAAAAGTATTTAGTCAGCCACCAATTGTGCTCTTGCGTGGAGCCCCAGAACGAGGGAGATTATCAGTGGTCTTTTATGTCTTCCATTTCCTAATAATTGCTCCTACAGTTGATTTCTTCAAACCAAGCTGCTTACCTATTGCAGATTCAGTCTTCCCAGCCTGGTGCAGGTCTACAATTTTGTTTCTGGTGTACTTTGACAGCTCTTTGGTCTTGGCCATAGTGGAGTTTGGAGTGTGACTGTTTGAGGTTGTGGACAGGTGTCTTTTATACTGATAACAACTTCAAACAGGTGCCATTAATACAGGTAACGAGTGGAGGACAGAGGAGCCTCTTAAAGAAGAAGTTACAGGTCTGTGAGAGCCAGAAATCTTGCTTGTTTGTAGGTGACCAAATACTTATTTTCCACCATAATTTGCAAATAAATTCATTAAAAAATCCTACAATGTGATTTTCTGGATTTTTTTTCCTAATTTTGTCTGTCATAGTTGAAGTGTACCTATGATGAAAATTACAGGCCTCTCTCATCTTTTTAAGTGGGAGAACTTGCACAATTGGTGACTGACTAAATACTTTTTTGCCCCACTGTTTATATTTTTATTTTACTAGGGAAGACATATTGAGACCAAGGTCTATTTTTCAAATGCGCCCTGTACAATACCACACAAATATACACAAAATATACATATACACTACCATTCAAAAGTCACTTAGAAATGAACTTGTTTTTGAAAGAAAGGCCATTAGAATAACATTAAATTGATCAGAAATACAGTGTATACATTGTTAATGTTGTAAATGACTATTGTATCTACATAGGCGTACAGAGGCCCATTATCAGCAACCATCACTCCTGTGTTCCAATGGCACGTTGTATTGGCTAATCCAAGTTGATCATTTTAAAAGACTAATTGATCATTAGAAAACCCTTTTGCAATTATGTTAGCACAGCTGAAAACTGTTGTTCTGATTAAAGAATCAATAAAACTGATCTTCTTTAGACTAGTTGAGTATCTGGAGCATCAGCATTTGTGGGTTCGATTACAGGCTCAAAATGGCCAGAAACAAATAACTTTTTTCTGAAACTCGTCAGTCTACTCTTGTTCTGAGAAATGAAGGCTAAAGATCTCGTACAACGCTGTGTACTACTCCTTCACAGAACAGCACAAACTGGCTCTAACCAGAATAGAAAGAGGAGTGGGAGGCCCCGGTGCACAACTGAGCAAAAGTACAAGTATATTAGAGTGTCTAGTTTGAGAAACAGACACCTCACAAGTCCTTAACTGGAAGCTTCATTAAATAGTACCCGCAAAACACCAGTTATAGTACCCGCAAAACACTCAACGTCAACAGGGAAGAGGCGACTCCAGGACGCTGGCCTTCTAGGTAGAGTTGGAAAGAAAAACCCATATCTCAGACTGGCCAATAAAAATTAAATATTAAGACGGGCATAAGAACACAGACACTGGACAGAGGTACTGGTACTATATGTGGCAGAGTCGCGGACATCGACGTCTTGCTCCCGGACAAGCTAAACACCTTTTTCGCCCGCTTTGAGAATAACACAGTGCCACCGACACGGCCCGCTCCTAAGGACTGTGGGCTCTCTTTCTCCGTGGCCGACATTTAAGAGTGTTATCCCTTGTAAGGCTTCCGGCCCAGACGGCATCCCTAGCCGCATCCTCAGAGCATGCGCAGACCAGCTGGCTGAAGTGTTTACGGACATATTCAATCTCTCCCTATCCCAGTCTGCTGTCTCCACTTGCTTCAAGATGTCCACCATTGTTCCTGTACCCAAGAATGCAAATGACTATCAGCACTTACTTCTGTCATCATGCTTTGAGAGGCTAGTTAAGAATCATATCACCTCTACCGTACCTAGACCAGTGGTCACCCTAGACCAGTGGTCACCAACCGCTTGATCGCGATCAACTTGTCGACCTCCAAGGAATTTCTAGTCGATCGCCAAACATTTCTGTAAAAAAACAACGATAAAGGCTTGTGTTCCTATTTTTTTTATTAGTCTCGAACTGTTGGTGGTAGGTGCAGCCAATTCAGCTGCTCTTTGCGCCGGGTAGGCAAACTTTCCAAGCCAAACGATATCATAAATGCTACACACATCCTACATCGTTATCACCATATTAGCTAAAGTAACGTTATAACCTAGTCAATATAGCCAATAGAACTAACGCGTTAGCAAACCCGCTACATTCATGCAGTAACGTTACAGTGTATTGTGTATAGTCAGTAAGCAGTTTAGCAGTTACAACGGCGGGCCCAGGTGGCAATAGATTTGTAAAACCAAAAGCTTACCTTGACTTGGAAGAGTTCCAGTGTTGTGTTGGATAGTCATAGCCAGCTAGCTACTATAGCATCCCTCTCTTTGAGCAGGATGTTTGAGTAAGCTAAAGGCTGCCTTTGCTAGCTAAGTGAAACTGAATGTGGAAAAAAAAGACAAACTCTTTGTCTCTCATTTGCTTCTCCTTCATTGTTGAAGAAATGTATTTGTTAAAAACTGTTCAACTATTGTCTACTCAACACATTTTATGCACTGTAGTGCTAGCTAGCTGTAGCTCATGCTTTCAGTACTAGATTCATTATTTGATCCTTTGATTGGGTGGGCAACATGTCAGTTCATGCTGCAAGAGCTCTGATAGGTTGGAAGACATCCTCCGGAAGTTGTCATAATTACTGTGTAAAGCCTATGGCACGGGTGAGAACCATGAGCCTCCTAGGTTTTGTATTGAAGTCAATTTACCCAGAGGTGGATGGAAGCTAGCTGTCCTCCAGCTACACCATATTATTTGGTGACGTGAATATATTTACAATAGTTTCATCTAAAAAGGATAACTTTTTAAATGTTTTACCATTTTTATTTTTATGAAATTCACTGAAGAGGATGGCCTTCCCCTTCCTCCTCTGAGGAGCCTCCAATTACATTTACATTTACATTTAAGTCATTTAGCAGACGCTCTTATCCAGAGCGACTTACAAATTGGTGCATTCACCTTATGACATCCAGTGGGACAGTCACTTAACAATAGTGCATCTAAAACTTAGGGGGGGTGAGAGGGATTACTTATCCTATCCTAGGTATTCCTTAAAGAGGTGGGGTTTCAGGTGTCTCCAGAAGGTGGTGATTGACTCCGCTGTCCTGGCGTCGTGAGGGAGTTTGTTCCACCATTGGGGGCCAGGGCAGCGAACAGTTTTGACTGGGCTGAGCGGGAGCTGTACTTCCTCAGTGGTAGGGAGGCGAGCAGGCCAGAGGTGGATGAACGCAGTGCCCTTGTTTGGGTGTAGGGCCTGATCAGAGCCTGGAGGTACTGAGGTGCCGTTCCCCTCACAGCTCCGTAGGCAAGCACCATGGTCTTGTAGCGGATGCGAGCTTCAACTGGAAGCCAGTGGAGAGAACGGAGGAGCGGGGTGACGTGAGAGAACTTGGGAAGGTTGAACACCAGACGGGCTGCGGCGTTCTGGATGAGTTGAAGGGGTTTAATGGCACAGGCAGGGAGCCCAGCCAACAGCGAGTTGCAGTAATCCAGACGGGAGATGACAAGTGCCTGGATTAGGACCTGCGCCGCTTCCTGTGTGAGGCAGGGTCGTACTCTGCGGATGTTGTAGAGCATGAACCTACAGGAACGGGCCACCGCCTTGATGTTGGTTGAGAACGACAGGGTGTTGTCCAGGATCACGCCAAGGTTCTTGGCGCTCTGTGAGGAGGACACAATGGAGTTGTCAACCGTGATGGCGAGATCATGGAACGGGCAGTCCTTCCCCGGGAGGAAGAGCAGCTCCGTCTTGCCGAGGTTCAGCTTGAGGTGGTGATCCGTCATCCACACTAATATGTCTGCCAGACATGCAGAGATGCGATTCGCCACCTGGTCATCAGAAGGGGGAAAGGAGAAGATTAATTGTGTGTCGTCTGCATAGCAATGATAAGAGAGACCATGTGAGGTTATGACAGAGCCAAGTGACTTGGTGTATAGCGAGAATAGGAGAGGGCCAAGAACAGAGCCCTGGGGGACACCAGTGGTGAGAGCGCGTGGTGAGGAGACAGATTCTCGCCACGCCACCTGGTAGGAGCGACCTGTCAGGTAGGACGCAATCCAAGCGTGGGCCGCGCCGGAGATGCCCAACTCGGAGAGGGTGGAGAGGAGGATCTGATGGTTCACAGTATCGAAGGCAGCCGATAGATCTAGAAGGATGAGAGCAGAGGAGAGAGAGTTAGCTTTAGCAGTGCGGAGCGCCTCCGTGATACAGAGGAGAGCAGTCTCAGTTGAATGACTAGTCTTGAAACCTGACTGATTTGGATCAAGAAGGTCATTCAGAGAGAGATAGCGGGAGAGCTGGCCAAGGACGGCACGTTCAAGAGTTTTGGAGAGAAAAGAAAGAAGGGATACTGGTCTGTAATTGTTGACATCGGAGGGATCGAGTGTAGGTTTTTTCAGAAGGGGTGCAACTCTCGCTCTCTTGAAGACGGAAGGGACGTAGCCAGCGGTCAGGGATGAGTTGATGAGCGAGGTGAGGTAAGGGAGAAGGTCTCCGGAAATGGTCTGGAGAAGAGAGGAGGGGATAGGGTCAAGCGGGCAGGTTGTTGGGCGGCCGGCCGTCACAAGACGCAAGATTTCATCTGGAGAGAGAGGGGAGAAAGAGGTCAGAGCACAGGGTAGGGCAGTGTGAGCAGAACCAGCGGTGTCGTTTGACTTAGCAAACGAGGATCGGATGTCGTCGACCTTCTTTTCAAAATGGTTGACGAAGTCATCTGCAGAGAGGGAGGAGGGGGGAGGGGGCGGAGGATTCAGGAGGGAGGAGAAGGTGGCAAAGAGCTTCCTAGGGTTAGAGGCAGATGCTTGGAATTTAGCGTGGTAGAAAGTGGCTTTAGCAGCAGAGACAGAGGAGGAAAATGTAGAGAGGAGGGAGTGAAAGGATGCCAGGTCCGCAGGGAGGCGAGTTTTCCTCCATTTCCGCTCGGCTGCCCGGAGCCCTGTTCTGTGAGCTCGCAATGAGTCATCGAGCCACGGAGCGGGAGGGGAGGACCGAGCCGGCCTGGAGGATAGGGGACATAGAGAGTCAAGGGATGCAGAGAGGGAGGAGAGGAGGGTTGAGGAGGCAGAATCAGGAGATAGGTGGGAGAAGGTTTGAGCGGAGGGAAGAGATGATAGGATGGAAGAGGAGAGAGTAGCGGGGAGAGAGAGCGAAGGTTGGGACGGCGCGATACCATCCGAGTAGGGGCAGTGTGGGAGGTGTTGGATGAGAGCGAGAGGGAAAAGGATACAAGGCAGTGGTCGGAGACTTGGAGGGGAGTTGCAATGAGGTTAGTGGAAGAACAGCATCTAGTAAAGATGAGGTCGAGCGTATTGCCTGCCTTGTGAGTAGGGGGGAAGGTGAGAGGGTGAGGTCAAAAGAGGAGAGGAGTGGAAAGAAGGAGGCAGAGAGGAAAGAGTCAAAGGTAGACGTGGGGAGGTTAAAGTCGCCCAGAACTGTGAGAGGTGAGCCGTCCTCAGGAAAGGAGCTTATCAAGGCATCAAGCTCATTGATGAACTCTCCGAGGGAACCTGGAGGGCGATAAATGATAAGGATGTTAAGCTTGAAAGGGCTAGTAACTGTGACAGCATGGAATTCAAAGGAGGCGATAGACAGATGGGTAAGGGGAGAAAGAGAGAATGACCACTTGGGAGAGATGAGGATCCCGGTGCCACCACCCCGGTGCCACCACCCCGCTGACCAGACGCTCTCTCAATTATTGGTATAGGGAAAATTTGAGTAGCCTAAACCATTCGATGTTACATTGAGCTGGGTGAATAGAATATGAATGACCACTGCTGCCAGTACAGACAACAGTAAGATGACAATGCTCAGAAAGGATGGGAGGTATAACCTGAGCGGGACTTGGTCTGTCTCTGAGTCAATATCTTAATGCAGTCTTGAAATATGAAGAGAGGGTCCAGGCTCTTAGAGTGATTTCATAAATCTCGGCATCAGACCAAATGTATTCTACTATCGGTATAAACCGGTATTGCGGCTTGGTGGACAAAAAGGGAAGTGGGGGTCAACTGAGATGAGACACTACAAAGTTGATAATTATAACAATTGAAATGCTATTCCTTTGCACATGAACGCTCACTCATTCGGGAACAATTGCAATCAATATACACTACTCAAAAAAATAAAGGGAACACTAAAATAACACATCCTAGATCTGAACGAATTAAATATTCTTATTAAATCCTTTTTTCTTTACATAGTTGAATGTGCTGACAACAAAATCACACAAAAATTATCAATGGAAATCAAATTTATCAACCCATGGAGGTCTGGATTTGGAGTCACACAAAATTAAAGTGGAAAACCACACTACAGGCTGATCCAACGTTGATGTAATGTCCTTAAAACAAGTCAAAATGAGGCTCAGTAGTGTGTGTGGCCTCCATGTGCCTGTATGACCTCCCTACAACGCCTGGGCATGCTCCTGATGAGGTGGCGGATGGTCTCCTGGGGGATCTCCTCCCAGACCTGGACTAAAGCATCCGCCAACTCCTGGACAGTCTGTGGTGCAACGTGGCGTTGGTGGATGGAGCGAGACATGATGTCCCAGATGTGCTCAATTGGATTCAGGTCTGGGGAATGGGCGGTCCATAGCATCAATGCCTTCCTCTTGCATGAAATGCTGATAAACACCCGCCACATGAGGTCTAGCACTGTCTTGCATTAGGAGGAACCAAGGGCCAACCGCACCAGCATATGATCTCACAAGGGGTCTGAGGATCTCATCTCGGTACCTAATGGTAGTCAGGCTACCTCTGGTGAGCACATGGAGGGCTGTGCGGCCCCCCAAAGAAGTGCCACCCCACACCATGACTGACCCACCGCCAAACCGTTCATGCTGGAGGATGTTGCAGGCAGTAGAACGTTCTCCACGGCGTCTCCAGACTGTCACGTCTGTCACATGTGCTCAATGTGAACCTGCTTTCATCTGTGAAGAGCACAGGGCGCCAGTGACGAATTTGCCAATCTTGGTATTCTCTGGCAAATGCCAAACTTCCTGCATGGTGTTGTGCTGTAAGCACAACCCCCACCTGTGGACGTCGGACCCTCATACCACCCTCATGGAGTCTGTTTCTGACCGTCTGAGCAGACACATGCACATTTGTGGCCTGCTGGAGGTAATTTTGCAGGTCTCTGGCAGTGCTCCTCCTGCTCCTCCTTGCACAAAGGCGGAGGTAGTGGTCCTGCTGCTGGGTTGTTCCCCTCCTACGGCCTCCTCCACGTCTCCTGATGTAGCGCCTCCATGCTCTGGACACTACGCTGACATACACAGCAAACCTTCTTGCCACAGCTCGCATTGATGTGCCATCCTGGATGAACTGCACTACCTGAGCCACTTGTGTGGGTTGTAAGACTTCGTCTCATGCTACCACAGAGTGAAAGAACAGCCAGCATTCAAAAGTGACCAAAACATCAGCCAGGAAGCATAGGAACTGAGAAGTGGTCTGTGGTCACCACCTGCAGAACCACTCCTTTATTGGGGGTGTCTTGCTAATTGCCTATACTTTCCACCTGTTGTCTATTCCATTTGCACAACAGCATGTGAAATTTATTGTCAATCAGTGTTGCTTCCTAAGTGGACAGTTTGATTTCACAGAAGTGTGATTGACTTGGAGTTACATTGTGTTGGTTAAGTGTTCCCTTTATTTTTTTGAGCAGTGTATATATTTAAGTTCAGTGTGTCGTCAGGATCTCTATTGAAAAGTTACTGTTGGAGAGTCTGTCCGCCCTGGCCGCCCTGGTTAAAATGGATAGTTCAGAGTGACATTCATTCATGTCGTTATAGGATAGATGTTTCGGTGGTTGTCGGTCTTCGCGTTCAATGATACCGAATTCCTAGCTGCAGACTAGTAATTAATATCAAAGACTTGTTTTTATTCTGTCGGTATTGATAGTCTAAGAGTTTAACCACGTGGTATGGTTAAAAGATTCAGCCATCTACTCAAAACATTACACAATTTCACAAACAGTATCATCCTCACTCATTCATCTTATATAACAATTAGATGGAAGCCTCATATCTGAGGCTATTGTATAAACAGCGTTATGGTAATGTGGCCGTATTGTCTCCCATGAGTTTCACAAAATTGTACCAAACGGATCAGTTTGTAGCTGGTTTCTTCACCAATCTTTTATACCTTCTCCAGAACATAAACGTTGTTCGGATCTCAAGTTCTGTGAGGTGGAAGAAATTCCTTTGTTCTCTCAAAGAAAACTCTCTATACTGTGGCCATGAGGAGATAATCTCCTCCTGGAATTTACGGCAGCAGCTCGCTGTACCCAAAGAGGGCAACATCATGACACTGTTGTGCGTGAAAAGCCCAGGAGGCCAGCCGTTTCTCAGATACTGGAACTGCACTATTGGTACCGACAATCATACCACACTCAAAGTTTCTTAGGTCACTAATTTTGCCAATTCTAACATTCAATTGAACATTAACTGAATAACTCTATGCCTTTCTGGCTGCTTTATTTAGCAAGCCACGGCCACTTGTCTGTAGGAGCGTGGTGAACGGGGTGGTGTAAACTCAGGATATATGGATGTGTCAATTATGTACAATATAATTGAAATATATACAGTTGAAGTCGGCAGTTTACATACACTTAGGTTGGAGTAATTAAAACTCAATTTTCAACCACTCCACAAATTTCTTGTTAGCAAACTAGTTTTGGTAAGTCGGTTAGGACATCTACTTTGTGCATGACACAATTAATTTAATTTAATTTTTCCAACAATTGTTGACAGACAGATTATTTCACTTATAATTCACTGTATCACTATTCCAATTGGTCAGAATGTAAAATACACTAAGTAGACTGTGCCTTTAAGCAGCTTGGAAAATTCCAGAAAATTCCAGAAAATTATGTCATGGCTTTAGAAGCTTTTGATAGGCTAATTGACATAATTTGAGTAAATTGGAGATGTACCTGTGGATGTATTTCAAGGCCTACCTTCAAACTCAGTGCCTCTTTGCTTGACATCATGGGAAAATCAAAAGAAATCAGCCTCAGACCTCAGAAAGAAAATTGTAGACCTCCACAAGTCTGGTTTTCAAACGCCTGAAGGTACCACGTTCATCTGTACAAACAATAGTATGCAAGTATAAACACCATGGGATCACGGATCAGCCGTCATACCGCTCAAGAAGGAGACGCGTTCGATCTCCTAGAGATGAACATACTTTGGTGCGAAAAGTGCAAATCAATCCCAGAACAACAGCAAAGGACCTTGTGAAGATGCTGGAAGAAACAGGTACAAAAGTATCTATATCCACAGTAAAACATAGTCATATATCGACATAACTCCACAAGGAAGAAGCCACTGCTCGAAAACCACCATAGAAAAACAGACTACGTTTTGCAACTGCACATGGGGACAAAGATTGTACTTATTGGAGAAATGTCCTCTGGTCTGATGAAACAAAAATAGAACTGTTTAGCCATAATGACCATCGTTATTTTTGGAAGAAAAAGGGGGAGGCTTGCAAGCTGAAGAACACCATCACAACCGTGAAGCACGGGTGTGGCAGCATCATGTTGTGGGGGTGCTTTGCTGCAGGAGGGACTGGTGCACTTCACAAAATAGATGGCGTCATGACGATGGAAAATGATGTGGATATATTGAAGACATCAGCCAGGAAGTTAAAGCTTGGTCACAAATGGGTCTTCCAAATGGACAATGACCCCAAGCATACTTCCAAAGCTGTGGCAAAATGGCTTAAGGACAACAAAGTCAAGGAATTGGAGTGGTCATCATAAAGCCCTGACCTCAATCCTATAGAAAATGTGTGGGCAGAACTGAAAAAGTATGTGCGAGTAAGGAGGCTTACAAACCTGACTCAGTTACATTAACTCTGTCAGGAGGAATGGGCCAAAAATTCACTCTACTTATTGTGGGAAGCTTGTGGAAGGCTACTCAAAAAATTGACCCAAGTTAAAGAACTTTAAGGCAATGCTACCAAATACTTGTCATGTTTTGTCATATATTGTCTTGTCCTTGTGCTTTCCCTTCTGTTCGTTTCCCCCTGCTGGTCTTATTAGGTTCGTTCCCTTTTTCTATCCCTCTCTCTCCCCCTCCCTCTCTCTCTTCTCTCTATCGTTCCGTTCCTGCTCCCAGCTGTTCCTCATTCTCCTAACTCACTCATTTAGTCTTTCCACACCTGTCCCCTATTTTGCCCTCTGATTAGAGTCCCTATTTCTCCCCTTGTTTTCCGCTTCTGTCCTTGTCGGATCCTTGTATGATGTTCGCTGTGCTGTGTCCTTGTCTCGCCCTGTCGTGTCTTGTCTCCTTCAGATGCTGCGTGTGAGCAGGTGTCTTAGTCTGCTACGGTCGGTGCCTTCCCGAAGCAACCTGCAGTCAATGGTCGAGTCTCCAGTCTGTCCTCGTTACTACGAGTGGATTTAAGTTTTTTCCTGTTTTGTTTTCTTCTTGATTTTTCCAGGATTATTACTTTTGCCATATACTGGAATAAAGACTCTGTTTTCGCTAAGTCGCTTTTGGGTCCTCATTCACCTGCATAACAATACTAATTGAGTGTATGTAAACTTCTGACCCACTGGGAATGTGATGACAGAAATAAAAGCTGATATAAATCCTTCTCTCTACTATTATTCTGACATTTCACATTCTTAAAATAAAGTGGTGTTCCTAACTGACCTAAGACAGGGAATTATTATGTCAGGAATTGTGAAAAACGGAGTTTAAATGTATTCGGCTAAGGTGTATGTAAACTTCCGACTTCAACTGTAGGTCTATATAGCCTATACTGTATTTATCTTTAATACAATCATCTTTATATCCTTCGCTTGTTTGTAACAATTGCAAAGGCATTGTATTTGTTGTCAGATTCATTATGAAGTTATCGGTAGTACAGAAAGACAGAAGCATCTTGAGTTTGTGTTTAGCGGAGATCTTCTGTATATAAAGTGACATGGTAGGGCAAAAAAGCATCTAACGATGCACGTAACTGTTCTATGAGTGGTCTGAGGCTGTCGTTAAATAACAAGATTTTTCAAGTGTAACTTTAGTAATGATGGTTTTGGGAAAGAGGTTGGAGGTTTGACAATGCTCTTATGAAGGTTATAACAATTAACTTAGCCTTAAGATATTTTTGGGAAATTGGGCCCAGGTTTCTTCAGTGGCCTATCCTTAAATACCCTTAAATATTGTACCTACAACAGATTGAGACACACCACACAGGATACCTGTTGACAAACACTGGTATCCTCAATACTGATGACGGATCAGTTCCTATGAGATATTATCACCTTTTGCTACAAATATTGAGGCGGCTTATTCTAACACATACCTTATAATAATGCACTAAATCAAGATTTGGCACATTATGCACACATGTAGGCTGCACAAATACTGTATATTGAGGCAGAAATATACACCACACGGCATACCTGTTGACAGACACTGGGACATCTATGACAGTGTCATATACAGTAATAGTCAAAAGTTTTGACTCACCTACTCAGTCAAGGCTTTTCTTAATTTTTACTATTTTCTACATTGTAGAATAATAGTGAAGACATCAAAACAATGAAATAACACATATGGAGCCATGTAGTAACCCAAAAAGTGTTAAACAAATCAGAAAATAGGAGTTGCGCTGTGATTGGCTCAGTCTTCTGCCACTCATGGGGAAACTACGTCACCAGTTCTTAGTAAGGGTAGACATAACATTTTTTAGGCCTCTCTGGGTCCTGCCATATAGTTACATTTAGTAGTGCCCTTCCAAGAAGGCTCAATGTCATTAGCCACAGATACAATGACGTCAAATCACGTTAAATGTACAGTAGCTTTGATTGGATGGATCATGACAACATCTTACTTTCAAAATCTTAGCAGATGATTCATCATGAATCATGTTGACAATCTACTGGCAAATACTTTTTAATCCTTGTCATATGAAGAGAAATAATGAAGATAAATTATAGATAAAATGTATCGGTGCTCATCGGCCATTGGATATAAACATTACACAACAAGTTGGAAATCGCAAATTCAACAATGAGTGGTTTGGAAGGAATCGGTGACAGTGGCTAACTGCAAGCATTGCAACTGGAAAGTCGGGAATAAACAAGCTCAGACTGGGAATATACATTTTGAACAGTCATCCAACTCGGAATTGTAAATCTTTCTCTGATGACATAATTTGCCCACGAAGGACCACCGTGCCACCTTCCTGTTCAAGTGAGCACATTACAACAAGGTGAGTCCAAGAATGTATTATATGCTGCTGCATAAATTATGTAATATGCCAGGGAGATATGTATGCTGTAGCTAAGAAAGTAATACTAATTGCATGTTGTGTAGTAAGCTGTTAGTAGCCCATGTGCCTTCCTATGTTTAAGCATGTCAGCCATATCAGCTACGTTTTTAAAAAATGCAGTAAATGAGGCTGAATGAACAGTTTCGCTGCCAGGCACCGCTGATAACCAGGTGTAGTGGTGGTAAGGATTCACTCCATTGTGCTGAAAAGAATACTCTGCTGTTGGGACAGCTTTATGTAGGCCATAACAGTTTGTGGGCACCGCTTTCGGCGTTATAGTGCAATTAATGTATTGTTTAGTGTTGTTGTGTAGTGGCTTTGCTGGCATGCATCTACATTTTTGGGGGAGTTTGCCCCACCAAGATGTACATGCTAAAATCATCACTCTGTGACAAAGATATTCACCACTGTAAAACCAGTGTGGACACAGGGGAAACGGCATGTATCAATTTCCAACCGGCTAGCTATGCAGAGATCAATGAACCAGGGATTTAGCTGGCAGAGATCATCACTGCAATTAGTTATTCACACACACACACACACACACACACACACACACACACACACACACACACACACACACACACACACACACACACACACACACACACACACACACACACACACACACACACACACACACACACACACACACACACACACACCAGGTTCGTCATTCACTCGAGCCGCTCTATATGTCTCATTTGACGCTTTGTTGCTGGTATGTTCCTGTTTGTTCACCTAGGGTGCAAAGACATCCTTTAACCCATGACCCTGTCTATCACATAGAGCGGTAACAGATAGCTCTGTTAGTGCAAGAGTTAAATCTCCCCTTCAACCTGCATCTACCTCTATCTGATCTGAAACTGTTCAGCAGTGGGAGGCAACAAAGTGGGAGGCAACAAAGTGGGAGGCAACAAAGACCCACACTCCTTGTAAAAAGCTTTTAGAGCTTGAAAGAAGCCCGAATCTGGGCTAACATTGCTCCTGTTGTGCGCTGGCTCATTATAGAGACATATCATGTCATATCACTTCATGAGCAACATCTTTATGTTTCATCAAAGACTTTAATCTCTGAGTTGCAGGGATGATTGGTGCTGTGCGATGCTCGCAGACAAACTTTTGGAGAGAGAGAAAGAGGGCAACTGAAGTCCATGGGCTAAAATAAGTTCCACCGCCTTGCTGGTGCAGGGAACATCAACAATTCACAAACACCGAGGGTGGCTGTGAGGGTTTAGCCAAGTCATGTCGCTCTCTCTGGTTACCTGTAAGAGCACACCTGTTTACTTGTGATAGTGTAAGAGGATGTGGGTGTCGTCACTTGTCACGGGTGTGTAGGTGTGTGTGTACCACGCCCACTCCTGAACTGTCTGTCTGGCTGTCAGTGTCACCCACTGCATTGTTCCTCCAATACAATACAGGAGGTGGCAGTTTCTTACAGAGGAAAGTCATTAACATGGTGCACACAGTGTCACAGACAATTACGTACCTTAGGTTCTTTAGCCTTTTACTGCAGTCGGCTAAATCAGGGTCACACAAAGTGCTTCTTGGTAGTCTTAAACAAATCTACTTTGAAACAAATGTACACACCTCACACACATGGTTATGGGTTTTAAAAACAAAGATTTATGAAAAATACTAATAACATTCCACCCATGAGGCCACTAGAGGGCGTATTGGTCATAAGACTGAAGGAAATGGCCTAAAGTGTTGCTATAATATGGACAATTAATCATCCTGCAGGATTTAGTGTGGAGTTAGCCACCATGTTGATTTAAAGACACTAATTGGAAGTTCACTCTGTGTGAGGCAATATACAATGCTGATGAGGATGTATAAAAACAGGACAAAACAAGAGCAGTTATTTTAGTATTCAACCCAGTGTTATTAAAAAGTGGAGGGAAGAGAAAGAAAAGAAAAGCTGAGACAGTGGAGTCTGAAAGGGTGTCGGTGACCTAGTTTTCAGTGTCTCCGCGTCCAATCTAATAGCATTACAATACAATTGTGGTCCTTCTGTAGCTCAGTTGGTAGAGCATGGCGCTTGTAACACCAGGGTAGTGGGTTCGATCCCCGGGACCACCCATACGTAGAATGTATGCACACATGACTGTAAGTCGCTTTGGATAAAAGCGTCTGCTAAATGGCATATATTATTATTATTATTATTATAAAAAAGAAAAGAGTCGATTAGCATTTTTTTTTTAAAGGGGCACTTAGCTCTGCTCGCTCAGTGCTGTCCAACTATGTTAGTTAATTATGAAGAAGTACTTTGTGTTGCAGAACTGAGCTCAGTTAGTGCATTAGCTATGATGCTGTTCTTTACGAGGTGTGTGAAGCCCCTGCCGGGAAGGTAAGTCTCTGATTCATTTCAGGAAGAGCTAGCTCGTAACAATGTTTTCTATCTCTGCACAGCAAGACACAGCTAGCACAGTCACTCGCAGGCCTGAAAGACACAGTCCAGTCCTGCACATTGCTCCCCACAACGCAATTCCAGCATTATTTAAATCAAATTCTGCATTGATTTAAATTATGGAATATAAAATAGAGATATTCCAAGGTCCATAACAGCCTATTTCACACAGAGACAATAACCACTTTGTTGTTCAAATTATATCCTACATTAAGGAACATAATCTGTTGTGGTAGGAAAGACGATAACATCTGCTGTCTAAAAATGATAAAAAAATCAGAAGTATGCTCATGGATGATGATTTCCCCCAGGTGATACTGTTGTAAATGTTGTTAAAATATGCGAAATATCGCATGAATGCAACATTTTTACATCATTACTGAGGCCTCCTATGTGAATTAATCAACTGTTGCCATGGAATTCCTGTCTGGAAATGAGAGCGAGTGTTCTGGGGCCTATTAAAGTGATATACGACAGCAAAACCTAGCGACTCATTGAAGGGGTTAATTAATGCTGCACTGAGGGGAGACATACACTCCAGAGAGGGAGGCAGGAAATGAAGGGGAGGATTTCTTTCAGCCCACTGCTGTTTCCCTTCAGGCATCCTCAGACGATCCCTCTCTCTCTCTCTCTATTTCCCATCCCTCTCTATCGCGCTCTCCTCTATTGCCCATCACTAGTGGCATCATTGTAAATACGAATTTGTTCTTAACTGACTTTCCTAGTTAAATAAAGGTCAAATAAAATAAATAAAAGTGTTGTGATAGTGTAACTCCCACCAGAGAGCCAAGGCTTCATCCCCCTTAGCCAGCCTTTTGTAGTGGACTCCCCTTCCCAGAATGCCACTTTTCACACTGATATCTTTACTCTCTCTCGCGCGCTCTCCCTCCAACTTCCTTTGCCTCTCTATCTCTCTCTCTCTCCCTCTCCCTCTCTCTCTCTCTACAGGCCACTATCAAGACAGTCATTCCAGCCGCAAGGGAACAGCTCAGTAGCCCTTACCTTTCAGGCACTCTACACTGGGTCACTGACTGGCAACAATTTAACACTCAAGAGTGATGCTGGTCTGAGATAGCCATAAGTAAAAGGTCTAAAGGAAGCCACTTCCAAAATACTGCAAATACCAGACAGTGTTTAGACCTACCTCAGGGTTCTCAGAGATAAAGCAGCAGAGGTGAATATAGAATGTCAACCAAATAGAGACAGGTTGACATATAATGGTTTGGTAATAGCAATCTACTGTCTCTGCATAATTGCTATATTTAAGTAAAGTCATTTGGATTCTGCCGCACATCCACTCATTGTATTACACAACCATTCATGGCTGACCTGGGTCACACTAGAGTTCAGGTCCTCAGAGGCTGTGTCAGTTCTAGGCCTATGCTAGTCCTGTGCCTTCTCCAGTCCTCCTCTCTCCTCCATAGACCTACCCAGTACCCCACAGCTCACCCCTGGCCCCTGTCTCACCCAGCGGCTGGCATGGGTGACACCTGAGCCACAGAGGTTTGACTTGCCATTAAAGTTTAACAGGCAGGTATAGTAGTGTAGGTTACATGGTCGCTGTGGCCACACCCTCTGACAGCTGGGTGAGGAGAGGAGGTTTGGCATCCTGATCCCATATGGATCAAGTGACCTGGGGGAGTTGATAAAGCAAACTCCAGTCAAAGGTAGGAAGAATGGTGTTAGAGGTTATTTAGCAATCTATAATACACACACACACAATACGTACTAAATCTAGACGCACGTAGACATACAGTTAGATATGTGCACGCTCCTGCACCTCAATTAGGCTGATTTTTAATTGAACCTTTATTTAAATAGGCAAGTCAGTTAAGAACAAATTCTTATTTACAACGAAGGCCTTGGAACAGTGGATTAACTGCCTAGTTCAGGGGCAGAACGACAGATTTGTACCTTGTCAGCTTGGGGATTCGATGTAGCAACCTTTCGGTTACTGGCCCAACGCTCTAACCACCTTCCACCCCTGATAGAAATCCTCATTATTTAGTTGAATGATTTTTAATTTGAGTGTCATTATTTCTATTTAGCCTACACTTTCTCGTTCTGAAACATGAGTGGGACAGGGGTGGCTTCGTGACAATGACCACAAAAGTATCCGCTCACCGATTTGACAGCTCTAATGCAGTTACACCTCCGACACAGCCAAAGAACTGTGTCGGCTATCGCGGGTTAACGCTCGGACTGATTCAATCTAGGCCTTACTTTATCCTTTATACAGGTGACCCAATTGTACAATAGATATCTGTGACTCCCCAGAAATGTCTGTAACCCCCTCGTATGCAATAGTCTCAAAACAATCCGTCACAGGCACAATCAGTCACAGTCACAATGGTCACAATCAGTCACAGTCACAATGGTCCCCATTTTCCAAAGCGGAGTGGATGCGGATCCGACTCCCCAGGACATCTCTTCCCAACAGCTAGAGGTCCGAAACTTCTGCGCATTTGCGGGATTCTCTGCTCTACTCATTTGGCTGCCCAGAGAACTAGCTACTCTGGAGAATGGTCCTCGTTTAATAAAGTTAAATCAAAGCTGAATCAATGTCAGGGGCGGTTACCTCCGGATCCGTAGCCTCAGCCTTCATAAAAAGCCCTGTAAAAGGACAAATAAACCAATGACTATCTACCCAGGCAGCCTGCTCCGCTGGACAATTTCCCTGTTTCCGAGAAGATTAGGCTCAGTGAATGTCACTCCACGGGGGGGGGGTATAGTGTGTTGGGCAAAGGCCACCATTACAGCGAATGAAAAAACGACCTTGGAGGATGGATATGTGGAGGGAAAGGAGCATGAAAGAAGAAGAATCTTGCCCGTTAGAACGTGGGGAATGATTTGGGGAATGATTTGAGAGGAGCATAAAGCTAATGTGAATATAATGAGGAGGGCCTCTCTCTTCCGACATCAGTCTAATTTATAATTCCATCCCTTATTCCTCACTGTTACACTGCTGGATTGATGAGGACGGGAGAAGGAGATTTTTTTGACCATGCAAGCACCATTGCTTTATGATGTTTCTGAACTGCAATGAGATAAGAACAGAGGGAGCAGACACTGTTGATTACTTGTAAAACCTCATCAGTGTAATTGCTCTGTAATTGTACTGTATTGAGTTTCATTTGTTTTTGTTATAACACAAAGTTGAATAAAGACCCCTCCTTCTATATTCTGTAACAATGTCATATTACCATAGTAATAACAATGGTTCTGCATTACATTAAGAACATAATGTAAAGTGTTACCTTCGACTACTCTAATAACAGAAGAGAGTGAAAACACTACTAGGAACTAGAGATCCCATTAATGCTTTAGAAATGTTTATGTTCCCATTTGAATGAGGTGATGACGACAGGAGGACCATGATGTGATGTATTTTCTTCTGGACTTTGTCTGACAGCTTTGGCAGCAGTCGAAACTCCAGTATAGCGTATGTGACAACTCTGAGTTAGATGTCAACGTACTGGAAAGAGCATGTGGTCACAGAGTGGGATTCATATTTACTCCCAATCCCAACAGGCAACAATTAGCCTAGCGTCTATTTTTACAACAGGTCATTTCCATGAAAAAGGACCCATGAGCACCAATATGTGAAGTTTATAGGAGCATATTTTAATGTGGTGTCAAACGCAAGCTAAGAGTCTATATTTTGTGGAAATGAAGGCATGGATACCTTTTCCTACCCCTTTCCATCCTGGAATAAGCAAAGGTTTTGATTTCTGGTCACACAGATGGAAAGGGGGTCTTAAAAAACATCTACTAGAAAAAGTATTAAAAGGTAAAGGCCCCTGCCAAATAATATCAACATTTATATTTAGTTTTGCATAAATGACTTGCCTTCTGTAGGTTTAAAAGTCAACTGCCCCTCAGAACCAACTTCTCTGGTTTAAAACAGCCTACAGGTAAGTGACATTGATATGAGTTAGAAACATGAATTTGAGTGTCAAAATTGCCTACAACGTGTAAATAGGATAACTTTGGTTATAAAATCAGTCTTGTCCAAAACTCAGTTTTGTTAGTGAGCTCATATGGTTTACTTACATGCCCATGTTTGCCAATGATGCCAAATTGACCAGAGACAACACGCCCCCAGCTGCCATGTGGACATTTGTTGCCAAGTCTGCATATGGGTGCAACGTACACACATTTCGCTCTGCAAATAGGAGTGAAAATGGGCATCCATAAAGTTGGTGAAAACTTCCAATGCAATTCAACAATATGACCAGGAATGGATTACATCCAACACGTACAACATTATTTGATCATGCTAGCGAGGTTAGCTATGATACCACTGATGAGGTGGAAAGTTAAGTTCCTTGGCGTACACATCACTGACAAACTGAAATGGTCCACACACACAGACAGGATGCTGAAGGCGCAACAACGCCTCTTCAACCTCAGGAAGCTGAAGAAATTTGTCTTGTCACCTAAAACCCTCACAAACGTTTACAGATGCACAATTGAGAGCATCCTGTCAGGCTGTATCGCCGCCTTGTACGGCAACTGCACCGCCCTACAACCGCAGGGCTCTCCAGAGGGTAGTGCGGTCTACACAACGGACCACAGGGCAAACTACCTGCCCGCCAGGACACCTACAGCACCCAATATCACAGGAAGGCCAAAAAGATCATCAAGGACAACAACCACCCGAGCCACTGCCTGTACATCCCACTACCATCCAGAAGGCGAGGTCAGTACAGGGGCATCAAAGCTGGGACCGAGAGACTGAAAAACAGCTACTATCTTAAGGCCATCAGACAGTTAAACAGCCATCACTGGCACAGAGAGGTTGCTGCCTACATACAGACTTGAAATCATTGATTGGCCACTTTAATAAATGGAACACTAGTCACTTTAATAATGGCACTTTAATAATGTTTACATATCTTGCATTACTCATCTCATTTGTATATACTGTATTCTATACTATCGATTGCATCTTAGTCTATGCCACTCTGTCATTGCTCATCCATATATTTATATTTATTCCATTCCATATTCCATTAGGTATTTGTTGTGGAATTGTTAGATATTACTTGTTAGATATTGCTGCACTGTCGGAACTAGAAGCACAAACATTTCGCTACACTCAATAACATCTACTAACCATGTGTATGTTACCAATACAATTTGATGAAAGGGGAATGATACTGGACCTAGTGAAAGACATCTAGCTAACGTGTAATGTGATGTAGCATGTCAGAGAAAAATGTGCATATGGCACTTTAGCTAGCTAGCTACCAATAGGCTAACTGCAACCTATGGCATTTAGGTTCAATACAGAGCAGGCAATTAATTGGATACTAGCTTGTTAGATAATCATAGGATGTAGCCAGCTTGGAGATGCATTATTTTAGTATGAATAATCATTATTTTAATATGTTGGTAACCTGCTGTATGAAAGTTATAATGCCCTTGAAACCGGTGTTTGGATGATATTGGTACATCGTCTCGGGCCTAACAACACCCATGACAATATATCCTCCAAACCCCGGCTTCGAGCGTATTATCACTTAATTATCTTTTATTTCATTCACAGGCTACGTACAACATCTGGTGGATTTGTTGTTCAGCAGGGTTGTGGGAACCCCATATCAGGAGCTGTTACAGGAGGCTGAGGCAGTGGCCAGACTCCAGTCCCGCTTCAGATTAATGGAGGACACTTGAATCAGGTTGGTCACATTTAATCTGGTCGATGGTAAAAAATACTATCTGTCCTGGAATTCAACAAACCACTACTTTTGCTAATTTATGAGAAATAAAAAAACATAAGCATTCAGACCATTTACTCAGTACTTTGTTGAAGCACCTTTGGCAGCGATTATCACCTCAAGTCTTCCTGGGTATGATTCTAAAAGCTTGGCACATCTGTATTTAGGGAGTTTCTCCCATTCTTCTCTGCAGATCCTCTCAAGCTCTGTCAGGTTGGATGGGGATCGTTGCTGCATAGCTATTTTAGTCATAAGATTTTAGATCAGGTTTAAGTCAGGTTTAAGTCAGGGCTCTGGCTGGGCCACTCAAGGACATTCAGAGACTTCTCCCGAAGCCACTCCTGCAATGTCTTGGATGTGTGCTTAGGGTCGTTGTCCAGTTGGAAGGTGAATCTTCGCCCCAGTCTGAGGTCCTGAGAGCTCTGGAGCAGGTTCTCATCAAGGATCTCTCTGTTCTTTGCTCCATTCATCTTTGCCTCAATCCTGACTAGTCCTCCCAGTCCCTGCCGCTGAAAAACATCCCCACAGCATGATTCTGCAAACACCATGCTTTACCGTAGGGATGGTGCCAGGTTTCCTCCAGATGTGACGCTTGGCATTCATGCCAAAGAGTTCAATCTTGGTTTCATCAGACCAGAGAATCTTGTTTTTCATGGTCTGAGAGTCTTTAAGTGTTTTTTGGCAAACTCCAAGTGGGCTGTCATGTGCCTTTTACTGAGGAGTGGCTTCCGTCTGGCCACTCTACCATAAAGACCCGATTGGTGGAGTGCTGCAGAGATGGTTGTCCTTCTGGAAGGTTCTCCCATCTCCACAGAGGAACTCTAGAGCTCTGTCAGAGTGACCGTCAGGTTATTGGTCACCTCCCTGACTAAGGCCCTTCTCCTCCGATAGCTCAGCTTGGCCGGGTGGCCAGCTCTGGGAAGAGTCTTGGTGGTTCCAAGCTTCTTCCATTTAAGAATGATGAAGGCCACTGTGTTCTTGTGGACCTTTAATGCTGCAGAAATGTTTTGTTACCCTTCCACATATCTGTGCCTCGACACAATCCTGTTTCGGAGCTCTATGGACAATTCCTTCGACCTCATGGCTTGGTTTTTGTTCTGACATGCATTGTTAACTGTGGGACCTTAAATATCTTAAAATCATTTTAGTCAATAAGATTCTTGCTACGTAAACTTAACTTTCTGAACATTCGAGACGTGTAGTCCACTTGTCATTCCAATCTCCTTGCATTAGCGTAGCTTCTTCTGTAGCCTGTCAACTATGTGTCTGTCTATCCCTGTTCTCTCCTCTCTGCACAGACCATACAAACGCTCCACACCGCGTGGCCGCTGCCACCCTAATCTGGTGGTCCCAGCGCGCACGACCCACGTGGAGTTCCAGGTCTCCGGTAGCCTCTGGAACTGCCGATCTGCAGCCAACAAGGCAGAGTTCATCTCAGCCTATGCCTCCCTCCAGTCCCTCGACTTCTTGGCACTGACAGAAACATGGATCACCACAGATAACACTGCTACTCCTACTGCTCTCTCTTCGTCCGCCCACGTGTTCTCGCACACCCCGAGAGCTTCTGGTCAGCGGGGTGGTGGCATCGGGATCCTCATCTCTCCCAAGTGGTCATTCTCTCTTTCTCCCCTTACCCATCTGTCTATCGCCTCCTTTGAATTTCATGCTGTCACAGTTACCAGCCCTTTCAAGCTTAACATCCTTATCATTTATCGCCCTCCAGGTCCCCTCGGAGAGTTCATCAATGAGCTTGATGCCTTGATAAGCTCCTTTCCTGAGGACGGCTCACCTCTCACAGTTCTGGGCGACTTTAACCTCCCCACGTCTACTTTTGACTCATTCCTCTCTGCCTCCTTCTTTCCACTCCTCTCCTCTTTTGACCTCACCCTCTCACCTTCCCCCCCTACTCACAAGGCAGGCAATACGCTCGACCTCATCTTTACTAGATGCTGTTCTTCCACTAACCTCATTGCAAATCCCCTCCAAGTCTCCGATCACTACCTTGTATCCTTTTCCCTCTCGCTCTCATCCAACACTTCCCACACTGCCCCTACTCGGATGGTATCGCGCCGTCCCAACCTTCGTTCTCTCTCCCCCGCTACTCTCTCCTCTTCCATCCTATCATCTCTTCCCTCTGCTCAAACCTTCTCCAACCTATCTCCTGATTCTGCCTCCTCAACCCTCCTCTCCTCCCTTTCTGCATCCTTTGACTCTCTATGTCCCCTATCTTCCAGGCCGGCTCGGTCCTCCCCCTCCCGCTCCGTGGCTTGACGACTCATTGCGAGCTCACAGAACAGGGCTCCGGCCAGCCGAGCGGAAATGGAGGAAAACTCGCCTCCCTGCGGACCTGGCATCCTTTCACTCCCTCCTCTCTACATTTTCCTCCTATGTCTCTGCTGCTAAAGCCACTTTCTACCACTCTAAATTCCAAGCATCTGCCTCTAACCTTAGGAAGCTCTTTGCCACCTTCTCCTCCCTCCTGAATCCTCCTCCCCCTCCCCCCCCTCCTCCCTCTCTGCAGATGACTTCGTCAACCATTTTGAAAAGAAGGTCGACGACATCCGATCCTCGTTTGCTAAGTCAAACGACACCGCTGGTTCTGCTCACACTGCCCTACCCTGTGCTCTGACCTCTTTCTCCCCTCTCTCTCCAGATGAAATCTCGCGTCTTGTGACGGCCGGCCGCCCAACAACCTGCCCGCTCGACCCTATCCCCTCCTCTCTTCTCCAGACCATTTCCGGAGACCTTCTCCCTTACCTCACCTCGCTCATCAACTTATCCCTGACCGCTGGCTACGTCCCTTCCGTCTTCAAGAGAGCGAGAGTTGCACCCCTTCTGAAAAAACCTACACTCGATCCCTCCGATGTCAACAACTACAGACCAGTATCCCTTCTTTCTTTTCTCTCCAAAACTCTTGAACGTGCCGTCCTTGGTCAGCTCTCCCGCTATCTCTCTCAGAATGACCTTCTTGATCCAAATCAGTCAGGTTTCAAGACTAGTCATTCAACTGAGACTGCTCTTCTCTGTATCACGGAGGCGCTCCGCACCGCTAAAGCTAACTCTCTCTCCTCTGCTCTCATCCTTCTAGACCTATCGGCTGCCTTCGATACTGTGAACCATCAGATCCTCCTCTCCACCCTCTCCGAGTTGGGCATCTCCGGCGCGGCCCACGCTTGGATTGCGTCCTACCTGACAGGTCGCTCCTATCAGGTGGCGTGGCGAGAATCTGTCTCCTCACCACGCGCTCTCACCACTGGTGTCCCCCAGGGCTCTGTTCTAGGCCCTCTCCTATTCTCGTCACTTGGCTCTGTCATAATCTCACATGGTCTCTCCTATCATTGCTATACAGACGACACACAATTAATCTTCTCCTTTCCCCCTTCTGATGACCAGGTGGCGAATCGCATCTCTGCATGTCTGGCAGACATATCAGTGTGGATGACGGATCACCACCTCAAGCTGAACTTCGGCAAGACGGAGCTGCTCTTCCTCCCGGGGAAGGACTGCCCGTTCCATGATCTCGCCATCACGGTTGACAACTCCATTGTGTCCTCCTCCCAGAGCGCTAAGAACCTTGGCGTGATCCTGGACAACACCCTGTCGTTCTCAACCAACATCAAGGCGGTGGCCCGTTCTTGTAGGTTCATGCTCTACAACATCCGCAGAGTACGACCCTGCCTCACACAGGAAGCGGCGCAGGTCCTAATCCAGGCACTTGTCATCTCCCGTCTGGATTACTGCAACTCGCTGTTGGCTGGGCTCCCTGCCTGTGCCATTAAACCCCTACAACTCATCCAGAACGCCGCAGCCCGTCTAGTGTTCAACCTTCCCAAGTTCTCTCACGTCACCCCGCTCCTCCGCTCTCTCCACTGGCTTCCAGTTGAAGCTCGCATCTGCTACAAGACCATGGTGCTTGCCTACGGAGCTGTGAGGGGAACGGCACCTCAGTACCTCCAGGCTCTGATCAGGCCCTACACCCAAATAAGGGCACTGCGTTCATCCACCTCTGGCCTGCTCGCCTCCCTACCACTGAGGAAGTACAGTTCCCGCTCAGCCCAGTCAAAACTGTTCGCTGCTCTGGCTCCCCAATGGTGGAACAAACTCCCTCACGACGCCAGGACAGCGGAGTCAATCACCACCTTCCGGAGACACCTGAAACCCCACCTCTTTAAGGAATACCTAGGATAGGATAAAGTAATCCTTCTCACCCCCCTTAAAATATTTAGATGCACTATTGTAAAGTGGCTGTTCCACTGGATGTCATAAGGTGAATGCACCAATTTGTAAGTCGCTCTGGATAAGAGCGTCTGCTAAATGACTTAAATGTAATGTAAATGTAAATAGACAGGTGTGTGCCTTTCCAAATCATGTCCAACCAATCAAGTTGTAGAAACATGTCAAGGATGATCCATGGAAATAGGATGCACCTGAGCTCAATTTCGATTCTCATAGCAAATGGTCTTAATACGATTCTAAATAAGGTATTTCTGTTTTGAATCTTTATACACGTGCAAACATTTCTAAAAACCTGTTTTCGCTTAGTCATTATGGGGTGTGTGTAGATTGCTGAGGATTTCTTCTTTTAAATTTTATTTTATTTTAGAATAAGGCTGTAAAAGTCTTGTATGTTGTAAGGAGGTGCACCCTTCCTTCCACTGTGCCAATAGATTACTGCTGGGGCCGAGTGAGTAATGCCAACCAGTCAGTGCCATGCTGGCATGTGTCCCTTGTGAATTAGCTGCGAATCAGGATCTCTGATTAGCTATGTTCAACCGTGCATTTACTATTGGCTTCCATGACTGTATGGTGACAGTCTTTCTCTCTCTCCCTCTGTGATATAGGATCTGGGTCGGATATAGGAGTATTCGTCAAAACAGGTCAAGGAACTCCTGTCTTATTTGCACATTGTTACTGTATATAAGCAGAACACTGCTTCTACAGTGTTATGTGAAGTTTGGTTCATTCTACATGGAACTGTTACATTTGAAAGTGATCGAAGCACTTTGTTATTTTACATAAGCTCGGCAATTGGTGCATCACTGTTATCGTCACTTTTTTTATATTACTCTGTAGGCTAGTGACCGATGCAAAGCTACTTCCTGGAGGAAGCTTTGACTCGGTCAGTAGACTACAGAGTGGTGTGAGAAGTGTGCCATCCTCCTGCATCTCACATCTGCCTGTACTTATTGAACTCTGCCTGCTGGGCAATCTAACAGAGGACATAAGGAGAGAGGAGACAAGGCAACACTAGCCAGTTATAGAATATTATGTTCTAGGACAGCTGAGCCGACTCAAGACCGGGCATTCAACTTGGGAGTTGATACTGTTTCCACGGTAACATGCATTTACATAGCATGATGAAACGTTGAAACTAAGTTGCAAGCTGCTTTCATAGCAAGGTGTTTAAAACGAGTGTCTTCAGCTGTGCCACCAGAGACCCTGAGTTCGCGCCCAGGCTCTGTCGTAACCGGCCGCGACCGGGAGGTCCGTGGGGCGACGCACAATTGGCCTAGCGTCGCCCGGGTTAGGGAGGGGTTGGCCGGTAGGGATATCCTTGTCTCATCACGCACCAGCGACTCCTGTGGCGGGCCGGGCACAGTGCGCGCTAACCAAGGTTGCCAGGTGCACGGTGTTTCCTCCAACACATTGGTGCGGCTGGCTTCCGGGTTGGATGCGTGCTGTGTTGAGAAGCAGTGCGGCTTGGTTGGGTTGTGTATCGGAGGACGCATAACTTTCAACCTTCGTCTCTCCCGAGCCCGTACGGGAGTTGTAGCGATGTGACCAGATAGTAGCTACTAAAACAATTGGATACCACGAAATTGGGGAGAAAATGGGGTAAAATTGTAAAAAATTAAATTAAAATAAAAAAACGAGTGTCTTATGAAACATATAAATATACAATGTAAATACATGTTACCGTGGAAAGAGTAATCAAAAAGAGTTATCAAAAACCACAGTCGCAATAGAGTACAGTACCATAGAGCAGAGTACAGTACTGTAGAGCACAATAGAGTAGGTTACCGTAAAGTCGAGTAGAGTTTAATACAGCACACGCAAATAGAGTACAGTACAACATATTATACTATACTCTACTGAACTATACTCTACTCTGTGTTTCTTTACTGTATTGTACTCTACTGTGCCCTACTGTACTGAACTATACTCTTATCTACTTTACTTTACTTTACTGTACTGAACTATACTTTACTATTTTTTACTTTACTGTACTGTACTGTGCTCTTCTGTACTGCAATGTGCTGTACTGTACTCTACTGTATGTGATGTCCAAACTTGTGAAACATAGATGTCTATGATTGGTATAGATTTGGTCCGGTCTGTTTGGGGTGGAGCTCCTTAGAATGTGTGTAAAATAATATCCAAATATGCAAAGGAGGATACTGATATTTTTGTACTTGTTCAGGATACAAGAGAATGTCATTCATAATTATGCATAGTAAAGATCAAGGACCGATGATGTCATTCTGTTATCGTCATTCTGATACTGTCGAGCCACTTCACTTACTGTAGTTCAACAACCAAAATAGATTGTGTATATGTTGTAAGGAGGAGCAGCCTTCCACTGTGCCAATAGACTACTCCTGGGACCGAGTGAGTAATGCCAACCAGTCAGTGCCATGTTAAACCTTGTTTTTACTATTGGCTTCCATGACTGTATGGTGACACCCCATTTTTTTCTGCAGACATCTTTGAGTCATAATTAGGAGTAGATATTTAACTGATTTTTTGGGAAATCGTGGTCACATAAAAAACTGAGGGAGATTTTACTGTCATCTGTTATAGAGGTCGACCGATTATGATTTTTTCAACGCCGATACCGATTATTGGAGGACCAAAAAAGCCGATACTAATTAATCGGACGATTTTTTACATTTATTTGTAATAATGACCATTACAACAATACTGAATGAACACTTATTTTAACTTAATATAGTACATCAATAAAATCAATTTAGCCTCAAGTAAATAATGAAACATGTTCAATTTGGTTTAAATAATGCAAAAACAAAGTGTTGGAGAAGAAAGTAAAAGTGCTATGTAAGAAAGCTAATGTTTCCACGCTGGTGGTTCCTTTTACCATGAGTCTTCAATATTCCAAGGTAAGAAGTTTTAGGTTGTAGTTATTATATCAAATCAAATCCAATTTTATTTGTCACATACACATGGTTAGCAGATGTTAATGCGAGTGTAGCGAAATGCTTGTGCTTCTAGTTCCGACAATGCAGTAATAACCAACAAGTAATCTAGCTAACAATTCCAAAACTACTACCTTATAGACACAAGTGTAAGGGGATAAAGAATAAGTACATAAAGATATATGAATGAGTGATGGTACAGAGTGGCATAGGCAAGATACAGTAGATGGTATTGAGTGCAGTATATACATATGAGATGAGTATGTAAACAAAGTGGCATAGTTAAAGTGGCTAGTGATGCATGTATTACATAAGGATGCAGTAGATGATATAGAGTGCAGTATATGCGTATTCATATGAGATGAATAATGTAGGGTATTATAGGACTATTTCCCTCTATACCATTTGTATTTCATTAACCTTTGACTATTGGATGTTCTTATAGGCACTTTAGTATTGTCAGTGTAACAGTATAGCTTCCGTCCCTCTCCTCGCTCCTCCCTGGGCTCGAACCAGCAACACAGCGACAACAGCCACCATCGAAGCAGCGTTACCCATGCAGAGCAAGGGGAACAACTACTAGAAGGCTCAGAGCGAGTGACGTTTGAAACGCTATTAGCACGTGCTAACTAGCTAGCCATTTCACTTCGGTTACACCAGCCTCATTTCGGGAGTTAATAGGCTTGAAGTCATAAACAGCTCAATGCTTGACGCACAACGAAGAGCTGCTGGCAAAACGCACGAAAGTGCGGTTTGAATTAATGTTTACATGCCTGCTTCTGCCTACCACCGCTCAGTCAGATACTTAGATACTTGTATGCTTGTATGCTCAGTCAGATTATATGCAATGCAGGACACGCTAGATAATATCTAGTAATATCATCAACCATGTGTAGTTAACTAGTGTTTATGATAAATTGTTTTTTATAAGATAAGTTTAATGCTAGCTAGCAACTTACTGTGGCTTACTGCATTCGTGTAACAGGCAGTCTCCTTGTGGGGTGCAACGAGACAGAGGCAGGTCGTTATTGCGTTGGACTAGTTAACTGTAAGGTTGCAAGATTGGATCCCCCGAGCTGATAAGGTGAAAATCTGTCGGTCTGGCCCTGAACAAGGCAGTTAACCCACCGTTCCTAGGCCGTCATTGAAAATAAGAATGTGTTCTTAACTGACTTGCCTAGTTAAATGAAGGTATATGTAAAAAATATAAAACATTTATCGGCAAATCGGCGGCCAAAAATACAGATTTCCGACTTGAAATCGGCCCTAATTAACCGGCCATTCCGATTAATCGGTCGACCTCTAATATGTTACCAAACTTTGCATCTGCGCTATTCTTAAATGTGTTTCAGTAAAAATGTATGGAGGCAATTGTTAAAAGTAGACTTCTGCATATAGGTGTATGGTTTGTTAAACTTTGCAATCAAAGGTTTTAGCTTGGCACAGAGTGAAAAGGTTACTGTCCTGGCACCTCTGTTACCATGGAATTGCCAAACACCAAACTCACAGCTGGAGCCCTGGGCTTGTTACTTAACCCATGATGTCATGGGACCACATCTGTCACGTCTACACCCGCTCCCCCGCTCTGGCACTCGATGTCGCCGGTCTATAGCTCAGCATTCAACACCATAGTGCCCGCGAAGCTCATCACTAAGCTAAGGACCCTGGGACTAACCACCTCCCTCTGCAACTGGATCTTGGACTTCCTGATGGGCCGCCCCCCAGGTGGTAAAGGTAGGCAACAACACGTCTGCCACGCTGATCCTCAACACTGGGGCCCATCAGGGGTGTGTACTTAGTCACCTCCAGTACTCCCTGTTCACCAACGACTGCGTGACCAAACACAACTCCATCATTAAGTTTGCTGACATAACAACAGTGGTAGGCCTGATCACCGACAAAGATGAGACAGCATATAGGGAGGAGATCAGAGGAATGGCAGTGTGGTGCCAGGACAACAACATCTCCCTCAATGTGAGCAAGACAAAGGAGCTGATCGTGGACTACAGGTGGGCCGAACAGGCCCACATTAACAACAAACCTTTTCCCCCTCAGGAGACTGAAAAGATTTGTCATGGGCCCCCAGATCCTCAAAAATGTCTACAGCTGCACCATCGACAGCATCCTGATCGGTTGCGTTACCGCCTGGTATGGCAACTGCTCGGCATCCGACCGTAAGGCGCTACAGAGGGTAGTACGTATAACCCAGTACATCACTGGGGCCAAGCTTCCTGCAATACAGTAATAGGCGTGGTCAGAGGAAAGCCCATAAAATTGTCAGAGACTCCAGTCACCCAAGTCAAAGACTGTTTTCTCTGCTACCGCACGGCAAGCGGTACAGGAGCACCAAGTCTAGTACAAAAAGGCTCCCCCTCCCCGCATTTGAGTTATACACTGCTGCTACTTGCTGTTTATTATCTATGCATAGTCACTTCACCCTCTACCTACATGTACAAATGACCTCTAACCTGTACACCCGCACACTGACTCAGTACCCGTACCACCTGTATACAGCCTCATTATTGTTATGTTATTGTGTTTACTTTTATTATTTTTTTAAACTTTAGTTTATTTGGTAAATATTTTCTTAACTCTTCTTGAACTGCACTGTTGGTTAAGGGCTTGTAAGTAAGCATTTCACGGTAAGATCTACACTTGTTGTATTCGACGCATGTGACAAATAAAGTTTGATTTGATTTACTAACTATACATCCTGGCAACCCATCATTACGCACACCTAGCAATCATCATTACACATACCTGCGCCCCATTATTAGACACCTGAACTTCATCACAACCCTGATTATTCCCCCTTTATTTAGCCCTCAGTTGTCAGGGTTTTACAGTGCATTCAGAAAGTATTCAGACACCGTGCCTTTTTTCCACATTTTGTTACGTTACAGCCTTAAAATGGATTCAATAAATGTTTTTCCTCATCAATCAACACACAATAACCCATAATGACATTGGGAAAAAAGTTATTTTTTAAATAGCTTATTTAAGTATTCATACTCAAAATTGAGTTTAGGTGCTTGATTGGAGTCCACCTGTGGTAAACTTAATTGATTGGACATGATTTGAAAAGGCACACACCTGTCTATACAAGATCCCACAGTTGACAGTGCATGTCAGAGCAAAAACCAAGCCATGAAGTCGAAGGAATTGTCCCTAGAGCTCCGAGACAAGATTGTGTCAAGGCACAGATATGGGGAAGGATAATATAACATTTCTGCAGCATTGAAGGTCAACAAGAAGACCGTGGCCTCCATCATTCTTAAATGGAAGAAGTTTGGAACCACCAAGACTCTTGCTAGAGCTGGCCGCCCGGCCAAACTGAGAAATCAGGCGAGAAGGGTCATTCATCTGTGAATTCGATGGTCACTCTGACGGAGCTCCAGAGTTCCTCTGTGGAGATGGGAGAACCTTCCAGAAGGACAACCATCTCTGCAGCACTGCACCAATCAGGCCTTTGCGGTAGAGTGGCCAGACGGAAGCCACACCTCAGTAATAGGCACATCACAGTCCGCTTGGAGTTCTCTAGTCTGATGAAACCAAGACAATACAGGAGTAGCTTCGGGACAAGTCTCTGAATGTCCTTAAGTGGCCCAGCTAGAGCCCAGACTTAAACCTGATCGAACATCTCTGGAGAGAGCTGAAAATAGCTGTGCAGTGTCGCTCCCCATCCAACCTGACAGAGCTTGAGAGGATCTGCAGAGAATAATGGGAGAAAGTAACTAAATACATGTGTGCCAAGCTTGTAGCGTCATACCCAAGAAGATTTGAGGCTGTAATCGCTGCCAAAGTTGCTTCAACAAAGTACTGAGTAAAGGGGGTGAATACTTATGTAAATGTGATATTTCCATTTATTGTTTTTATAAATGTGCACAAATTTCTAAAAAAACTGTTTTTGCTTTGTCATTATGGGGTACTGTGTGTAGATTGATCAGGAAATAATATATTTAATACATTTTAGAATAAGGCTGTAACATAACAAAATGTGTAAAAAATCAAGGGGTCTGAATACTTTCCGAATGCGCTGTAAAACCCTCTGACTCTGAAACATTAGTATTTCGTCAACATGTATGAAAAGACGTTGTGTGTAGAGTAAGTTTTATGTTTACTTAAGAGTGTGTCCAGAGATAAAGTCATGCAAGTTGGGATTTCAATCAGTTTTTGCAGAGTTCTATGCTGACCTTTTTTTTTAATTACAAGGAACAAGTGTGCGCCTACGTTGAAAAATGTAGGCCCGTACAAATACATTTTAGGGCACAATTAAAAATATTTGAGATATTAAAGCTATAATCCTTACTTTTTCTAGGCACACTGCGGGTAAAATTGTCAAGTCCTGTTTTGTAATGTTGAAATCCCAGAGTTTGGCAGTGGAGAGAAGCGGGCATGCAGGAAAGGTGTGGAGGGTTGTGAGGCCACTCACTGGCACTGCCACAGTAAGGAATCCCTGGCTCAGCTTCACTCAATCACCCAGGTTGCCCTGGTGATGGAAGGATGTCATAGAATTTACCATGCTATAATGCCCATTGGCCATCTCTCTGACTTACTCCACATCATTGGTTCCTTTCCCTCCCTGCCCCCACCTTCTTCCAGCTCCTATAATAGATCACTCTTTAAGGATTTGCTGCATCATTATGACAAGCTCTATCTTTCTTTGGTCTTTCATGGAGAAAAACATGGCATCTAATCAAAGTATGAGCCAAAATGACATAAAGGGCAGCCATTTTGAGGGTATCATTGCTGTCTGTCGTCGTTGATAAACACAGGTCAAACAGCTAGGAGAAACACACTGTTCCAGACCATTGGCTTCCTCCAGTCCACCTCCCATCCTCTGATTTAGAAGATGCTGTCATCGGGAAGAGCAAAGAATGGTCGGGTGTGGCGTCTGCATGGTCCTAAGGGGCTCCGACTCATATCCCTTAGCAGCGCCTGCATGTCTCCCAGCGTCCCAGTACAGTGGTTGCAGCAACGCTCAGCTGCAGACAGCAACGTCTCTGACCGAGAGCCTCTACAGTTTACAGAGAGAACAGGGCTGATGACGTCCCACAGGAACACACTCAGAAGCTCTTACAATCGAACTGTCTCAGATTATTTTTTACTGAAACTACCGTCTAAAATTGCCCTATGCCATTTCAGTAGTATAGCTACCGGTAAGGCCCTGAGTTTTCCCTGACCACGTGACCTGACCAAGAACAACTCATGGCGCTAACCCTGACTACAGGATCTCATTATGGACCACTTGTAAGTTGCAAGTCCTGTTTGATCATGATCAGGGGAGCGCACAGAAAACAAGATCATTCCATCTCTCTGAGAGGCACATTTCTGAACCATATCTCGAGAGGCAATACCATCCCCCTATCTTCTCTTCCTTAATTTCTGTCACTTTCACGGCATGCATGTAACAGCTCTGAAAGGTTGTGGCCTGTTTTATGTGAAGCAATCAGGATCCACAAAAAGGGTCGACTGCAGGGGAAAAGGACTGATGTCAGAGTGATATGTAAACATGGAGAGAATGAGGAAGAGAGAGGAACATGAAGAGAGAGGCAATTCCATGGTAACAGAATGACACTGAGACTTAAAACATCTATCATCTTCAAATGTATGCCAAACAAAAACCATTGATTGCAAAGTTAACAAACTCTATGCACAAGGACAACTTTCAACAATTTCCACAGAAAATTGTACAAAAACGCATTTACACTGAAAAAAATATAAACGTGACATGCACCTTTCATTTTCTCATAATTACAGTGGAGCCCAGAGATGGGGCCCGTCTCTGATTGCTTGTAGGAATCTATTACTGCCCTATCACCATGATTAACGAGGATGTACACATACACACTCATCGTGTGTGAAGAAGCTGATGACAGTGCCTTTCAACACATCGGTGAGGTGCAACACTTCACACTATAAAAGGTAATGTCACCTCTGTCACCTCCCATTAACCGGTCCACTACTGAACCCTCTGTAGCAATACACCACTCACTGCATCTTGTTTGACCTCAGAACTCACATTAACAACCCCCTGCTAATGGCTAGGCTTTAGCTCAGAGTGTTAACACAATAGTGTGCAAACAACCTGGGTTTAAACCCAGTCTGTCATACCTAAAAGATTGAATTTGGCATGCACAAACACATTTTGTCATTGCATTAGGCATCTGTGACACCACAGAATATTGATTACGTTCCAAGTAAAGGGCTATCAATTCATAAGCCCTGAAAATGACCATACATACACTGCACTGCAGAATTAAGTCGAGTATTCGCACAATGTTTGACAAATGGGGTTCATTAACTTTTAACGTTCCAGCAGTCGGGGAGGAGGAAAAACAGATGAACGTCATTTATGTTCACCCCCTTATGGAGTAATTTGTCCTAACTCGAAAACATGTAGAAAGACACTCTCATTAAGACCCAGCAGTTGGGTGGCGGTGGTCTTCAAACCAAGACCAGGTTAATGGTATTGAGGGTTGACAGGGTCAAGAAAACAATGCCTCTCATAAGACACAGTAGTGCTTGCCACATGGGGACATCCATGCAGTGGTTAAAGAAGTCCGGGATTGACAGCGAATCCCTGAATGGATTCTATACCCTGACGGACACACACAAGTGCCACATGCCTGCCCTTGTATCAGCATAGAGTAAACGCTGAAACAAAGCTAAGAAAACACTCAAACTCCGAGACGAACCCCAATCGTTGCCCCTGGTGAGACATTAACTGGTTAGATAGCACATGCACAGAGCATTGTCACAGATACATAGGCTTACTGCAGCAGTCACCAACCTTTTCAAGCCAAAGATCACATCCCAAGTCCAAACATAAAACCAAGATCTACCACTTGCAAATAATGATGACAAAACAAGGCCACAACGTAGTTCCACTTTGACATTATTTATTTTTTTACCTGTCAGTCACACACAACGTTTTCATTTAATTACACAAATAGTATAATCAGAAATGCAACTGTCATTCAACATTTTATAACAGTCATATTACATGTTTCAATATTTCCTCAGGTCTATTACTCATTCACCATTCATATGGTGAATGACAAAATGACAATACTCAAGTAAGTGCAACTAGCATTCAAAATATTATGACAACAGTCACATCATTCAATTGTTCAAAAATATGTTCACACAAATCACAGCCCTACCACCATTCATTACCTCAATAATCAGTCAATTACAGGCCTAAGCCAATCATGTACAGTACTGTTTCACTTTCCCTTTTGAACAACATACAACACAGATCATATCATTTTGTAAACAATATAGCCTACAAACAGATTTCAAACTGGCAATACTCACTCACTCTGATGGCTGTGGATGAGATCACCTCCCCACACACACACACATTCAATGTGATGGCTGTGATTGCACACTATCAGCAAGTGCTCTATAGTCTGGCTCATAGTTTGTCACAGCAAGTCTGACACTGTCTGTAAGATGTCTATTAGTTAGACAAGACCTGTTATTTGACTTGATTCTTTTTATCTATGAAAAGGCCATCTCACAGCGATGTGCTGATCCAAAGTAGGCCTTCGCCTTAAGTGCGCAGGATGAGCTGTCGGTTTGGTAGAAAGCGACTGCTGTGCTTTCAATACAGACTTGAGCTCGTCAACTTTCTTTGAGCGAAGTGTGCTCTTTAGCGGGTAGTTTTTTAAATTTTACTTGGGGTGAATGGTGTTTGTGGTGCCGCTCCACGTTACCCCTTTTTGCGAGGGCTACAGCCTGGTGACAAATCAGGCAAATCCTTTTGTCCTTAACTACGGTGAACAGAAAATCGTGTTCCCATTCTTCATGACATGATACATTTTTTGCTCTTTCTGTTGTGCCTCCGCCATCGTTTCGTTAGATTGTGTATCGTTAGCTTGATAGCTCGTGAGCGTTACAAGTGCCTGAGCTATTCAGGGACATAATTTGTCAGAGGTTAAACCTAGAAACGGTATTTGATTGGCCAGATAACCCCTGCCCGCCCCTCCACCCCATCACTACACACAGAGCTCACACATGGAGCCTTTCATTTGAAATTAAATGTATAAATAATAATTAATACATTTAAACATTTAGACGTTTATGGGTTTTTTTCTATGATTTTGAAAACTCCTCACGATCGACTTTGAATGCTTCCAAGATTGACTTGTCGAGCGATCAAAAGGGTTGGTGACTCCTGGCTTACTGTAAATACAGCAGCTAGAGAAAGAAACTCTGGATTTGTCTTCAATGAGACTTCAGGTATCCTTGGGATTCCACATGCAAAGTTTGGCAGCCATGTCCCATCATTCTCTTCCCTGTCTTATGGGACACTGGCACTGCCTGCTACCTCAGGGTATGTAATGTCACCTATCCTCACACAAGGCCTTGAACAGGGTTTACCATCCCCAGTATGGCACTCAAACCTTCACAGCCAAGATCCAAAGAAAAGCCATACACGTTGCCCTAAGTTACAAGCATAGTTTGTTGTTTGCCATTGAACAAACCCGTTCATCAATCAAATAATGGTTCCAGGCACGGTTATACATCATTCCAACTTCGTTTTGAAATGGATAACAGTAAAAGCACAAGATGGATACCCCAAAATAATGAAGACATTAGTGGCGTGCCTGCTTTTTTCCCTGAGAATAACATGCAATTTACGCCAATGTCTTCAATGTCTTCAATCATCAGCAATAACAGGGCAGAATGACAGTCAGTCAGTAATGGTAAGGCCAGAAATGCAAGGCAAATAATGCCCCTTGGGTCTGATAGTCGAAACAAATCATAAAGTATTTTTTTTTTAAAGACAATTTCTCACTGTTGCTGAGGATTAGGAACCCATTTTCTGACATCCTTATTTCCTGGAAAACAGGGAATGGGGATAACATAACAGTTTCCCCTATTTCCTTTTGCTCTTTTATCAGTGCCCACATTCTTTCACTTCCGCTGCTGACCCAGCAGCATGGCCAATAGTTCCAAAACACAAATCTCTTTTTCACGTTTTTGAGATGAAAACATCCTTTCCTAAAGAGATCCCGGCACTTCCCGCTAACATAACAGTTTCCCCCAATCAAGACCTGACCTCTCACAGAAAGTCCAATCAACACAAAAACTGTGAATGAGAAGATTTTAAAAAACAGCCAGAGGAATTAAAGCAGTTGTCTTTAATTAGGGATGCCTGTTGCCTTCCTCACCACAGCCCAGACAGTCACACATTTTCACACAGACAAATTTTTATACAACACCATTACACAGGACCACGCTAAAATAGTACAACATATAATTGAAAAAGCCTTTGCGGTAATGCATCTTCTTCCCCATAGCTTATTGAGTGAGCCAGTGTAAGCCAGGCAGCTGCCAAGGTCACAGAGACATCCCTATTTACATGGATGCCCAGCAGTCAGGAGCCCTGCTGGTGCCTCCACCCTCTAAATGTGACTAATTGCTCCTACAGTTCTGCTTCTTAGGGTACAGGTTATAACTCAGTACCGGGATGTTACGCCTCAGTGGGCTAGTGCTCCATGCATCAGCTTCAGCTCTCAAAGTATACAGGGACACACGCACACTTGTGCATGCATGGACACACACACACACACACACACACACACACACACACACACACACACACACACACACACACACACACACACACACACACACACACACACACACACACACACACACACACACACACACACACACACACACACACACACAGCTGGATGGGACGACATGCTGATGAGGTCACTAGAGTGTGGTGATATTAACACACCACACCTGGCTACACCCACAGGGCAGAGGTACATGTATGCTTTGACTCTCTTACAAAGATAGTAAATGAGATCACAACACTTCAATTAACCGGTGTGCCTTGTTAAAAGTTAATTTGTGGAATTTCTTTCCTTCTTAGTGCATTTGAGCCAATCAGTTGTGTTGTGTTAAGGTAGGGGTGGTATACAGAAGATAGCCCTATTTGGTTAAAAAAAAGCCAAGTCCATATTATGGCAAGAACAGCTCAAATAAGCAAAGAGAAATGACAGTCCATCATTACTTTAAGACATGAAGGTCAGTCAATCTGGTAAATTTCCATAACTTTGAAAGTTTCTTCAAGTGCAGTCGCAAAAACCATCAAGAGCTATGATGAAACTGGCTCTCATGAGGACCGCCACAGGAAAGGAAGACCCAGAGTTACCTCTGCTGCAGAAATTGCAGCCCAAATAAATGCTTCAGAGTTCAAGTAACAGACACATCTCAACATCAACTGTTCAGAGGAGACAGTGTGAATCAGGCCTTCATGATCGAATTGCTGCAAATAAACCACTACTAAAGGACACCAATAAGAAGAAGAAACTTGCTTGGGCCAAGAAACACGACCAATAGACATTAGGCCGGTGGAAATCTGTCCTTTGAGATTTTTGGTTCCAACCGCCGAGTCTTTGTGAGACACAGAGTAGATGAACGAATGATCTCTGTATGTGTAGTTCCCACTGCAAAGCATGGAGGTGTGATGGTGCTTTGCTGGTGACACTGTCTGTTATTTATTTAGAATTAAAGGCCACTTAACCAGCATGGCTAGCACAGCATTATGCTGCGATATGTCATCCCATCTGGTTTGTGCTTAGTGGCACTAACAATTGTTTTTCAACACCTCCAGGCTGTGTAAGGGCTGCATCAGATGACCTGGCCTCCACAATCACCCAACCTCAACCCAATTGAGATGGTTTGGGATGAGTTGGACCGTAAAGTGAAGGGAAAGCAGCAACCAGGAAACGCAGCCAACAAGTGCTCAGCATATGTGGGAACTCCTTCAAGACTGTTGGAAAAGCATTCCAGGTGAAGCTGGTTGAGAGAATGCCAAGAGTGTGTAAAGCTGTCATCAAGGCAAAGGGTGGCTACTTTGAAGGATCTAAAATATAATATATTAGTTGGTTACTACATGATTCCATATGTGTTATTTAATCATTTTGATGTCTTCACTATTATTCTACAATGTAGAAAATAGTCAAAATAAAGAAAAACAATTGAATGAGTAGGTGTGTCCAAACTTTTGACTGGTACTGTAGCTCCAGATTCCATTCAATGGTCACAAAGGAATCCTCCCAAGGCTTTTTAATAGTGACTCATCCTTTCTAAATGCCCAGATGATAGTGATCGGAGAATATGGTCTAAGACTCCTCCTTCGTTCCAGTACTACAACTAGGTAGTCTAGCAGTTAAGCACGTTGGACCAGTAACCAAAACGTTGTGGGTTCAAATCCTATAGCCGGCAAGGTGGAAAAGTCTGCTGTTCTGCCCTTGAGCAAGGCAGTTAACCCCCAACAACTATCATGTTTTAAGGTATGACCCAAGTGCAGGCAGTGTTGAAGAAACAAATGTTTATTCATTAAGTAGGGGCAGGCAAACGATAGGTCAAGGCAGGCAGGGGTCAATAATCCCGAGGGGGTGAAAGGTACCAGAACACCAGACAGGAGGAAGGTAAACCGTTGGTAGGTTTGAATGAACAAAACTAACTCGCACAGACAGACAGAAAACACAGGTATAAGTACCCAGGGGATAATGGGGAAGATGGGCGACACCTGGAGGGGGGTAGAGACAAGCACAAAGACAGGTGAAACAGATAAGGGCATGACAACAACAACTACTCCCCGGGTGCCGATGATGTTGATCAAGCCAGCCCCCCACACAGAAGATGCATTTCGGTTGAATGCATTCAGTTGTGCAACTGACTAGGTATCCATTTTCCCTTAAACTGCTTCCATCACAGTTTCCTATTCCCTCTGCCTGCCAAGTCCACTCTGTTGAGAGGTTATACCTTTTGCATTGATCAGCATCTGTATCAGTGTCTGACTAACTGACTCAGCGAAGCCTTAAAGAGCAAGTCAGCAGGCTATGCTATAAGGATGTTATGACATAGAATATCCTGTAGGTGTGCCAGCGTCATCCGTTAACATTATCTCAGACTCAGGCAAGAAAAACAAAGTGGTTGTAACATACTTTTACCACCGCAGGGCTGTATTAGAGTCAACACTGACAATGCAGAAGTCATTAACCTGAGAACGAAAACGAGTTAATCTGGTTGTGGTGCATACATCATTGTCTTTGTGTTTAATCTGACTAGCAGGTCCTGTTTGCCAATTTTGATTACCTGAATAATAATGAGTCGAGTCGAAACAAACACAACATTGATTGTGCATTGGGTTATGCATCAGTGACAGAGAAAAGCTCCTCAGTAATGCGACAAAGACACAATGTTGACATGACTTTTATACTAAACAAAAATATAAAACACAACATGCAACAATTTCAAAGATTTTACTGAGTTACAGTTCAAAAATGAAATCCGTCAATTGAAATAAGTTCATTAGGCCCTAATCTATGGATTTCACATGACTGGATGGATTTCACATCTGTTGAGCACAGATACCTTAAAAAAGAAGGTAGGGGCATGGATCAGAAAACCAGCCAGTATCTGGTGTTACCACCATCTGCCTCATGCAGTGTGACACATCTCCTTCTCATAGAGTTGACCAGGCTGTTGATTTTGGCCTGTGGATTGTTGTCACACTTCTCTTCAATGGCTGTGCGAAGTTCCTGGATATTGGCAGGAACTGGAACACGCTGTCATACACGTCAATCCAGAGCACCCCAAACATGCTCAATGAGTGACATTTCTGGTGAGTATGCAGACCATGAAAGAACTGGGACATTTTCAGATTCCAGGAATTGTGTACAGATCCTTGCAACATGGGGCCGTGCATTATCATGCTGAAACATGAGGTAATGGCGGCGGATGAATGGCACGGCAATGGGCCTCAGGATCTCGTCTCTGTATTTCTGTGCATTCAAATTGCCATCGATAAAATGCAATTGTGTTCATTGACGGTAGCTTATACCTGCCAATACCCTATTCCCTCCGCCAACATGGGGGCGCTCCGTTCACAACGTTGACATCAGCAAACCACTAGCCCACACAACGCTATTCACATGGTTTGCGGTTGTGAGGCCGGTTGGACGTACTGCCAAATTCTCTAAAACAACGATCGAGGCGGCTTATGGTGTAGAAATGACCATTCAGTTATCTGATAAGAGCTTTGGTGGACATTCCTGCAGTCAGCATGCAAATTGCACGCTCCCTCAAAACTTGAAACATCTGTGGCATTGTGTTGTGTGACAAAACTGCACATTTTAGAGTGGCCTTTACTGGCCCTGGCACAAGGTGCACCTGTGTAATGATTATGATGTTTAATCAGCTTCTTGATATGCCACACTTGTCAGGTGGATGGATTATCTTGGCAAATGAGAAATGCTCACTAACAGGGATGTAAACAAATGTGTGCACAAAATATTAGAGAAATACGCTTTTTGTGTGCATGTAAAATTTCTGGCATCTTTTATTTCAGATCATGAAACATGGGACCTACACCTTACATGTTGTGTTTATATTTTTGGGCAGTGTAGTTACCGTATAAGGTATGGGTGGGTCCCATTCTCTCTTACTGTATCCCTGTCTGTCACAACCCAATTTGGCCTCACTAATACCACTACCCCAGAGACATAAAAACCACTAGTGCTCTTGGCTCTGCTGTTACCGTAGTAACAGAGACACACAGATAATGGATTTCATTTCACTGAATAGGGGGCACATTCTTGCCCCACAAATATTCAAATTAGGAGAAAACACCAGTTCAGACTATCTGATATTGCAGGCCTTCTGTCAAGACATAGTAGACAGAACAGGCAAATGGCATGCAACCCGTGTCTACATTCTACAGTGAGCCTTGTGTTTTCAAATTCTATGCAATTTCGACATGTATTTTCTATTGTTGGATAGCACTCTTGACTGTAGTGAATAAATGTGGTTAATACCCAGGAATTCTAGTACAACATAGTTTCAACATCAATGACTCTTCCTTTGATTAGCGAATAGGCTATATGAGATTTTGTTTGGACTTTACCTTTAAATTGCATACGCATTATGCTATTCCCATTACAGTAAAGCATTGAACAATTTGCTTTTGCGATGTCCAGGTGTCCAACATCAGTTTGGAATTAGTACCCAAGCAGAGAATGCCTCGCATTCGCGTCGTGTCACATTCGCACACTCCCCGATTGTGCGTGCGAACCATGGTCAACCGCGCGACCACTGATACATCAATTAAGGCCTTATAAAGAAAACTTCTAAAACCAGCAGTAGTGCATACAGATGTCACCTGCAATATGAACATGCAAACTTCACGTAAGATTCAATCATTTTCGACCGAGAAGTCGGATGGAGCATATATAGGCAGCCTTTTCTGCCTCATCGAAGTACGTCCAAGATTGCACAACTAAATGGGTCTCTTAATAAATGTGCCCTTACCTGCCCACTGTTTGGTTGGCGAGCTGTCGCATTCTATTGAATTGCTTCTTCATCTTCTATTTTTCTGCGTTAACACCGATGGATAGAGCGACTCCACATTTCTCATTGACAAAACAGTCCGGATCTCCAACGAGAATTACAAGACAGCCCACCTTTTAACAATCCTTTTTCATCATAGTCATAAGGAACGCATCGCAAATCAAGAGTAATAGGGGAGACAATTTCAACGCATTTTATGGTCCCTGTCACGCAGTCCACTGCTCAGAGATGCTGTACCAATTTCTCCGGGCAGAGTGACAGCTCACGACACGACGCTGCGCAGTAGCGCAGTATGGGGAATGTAGTTCCACCGACCAAACGTTGAGCCTACAAAGAGACCATCATGAATTCTTCATGATACCGTGTTTAAAACAAAGTGTACACACTTTTTTTCAACCTGACAAAATATCTAGCTAACACCCTTGTTCAGTTTAAAAGCAATTCCATTGCTCTATAGGTAGGTTACATTGAAAAACAAGAATTGAGTGGGCAATCACTATTCATATGGGCCAAGGTCTACTTGCAGACCCCAAGTACCAAAATATACTTTTTGCATTTCAGTATAGACAATTTAATCTACTTACAATATCAGGTGAAATATGCATCTAATACAACATGACAGATAATGTCTAAGGAACGTGGTTTGATACCTGGTAGGTCACACACAGACCCTGGCACATGTCCCTAAAATGTCCTTATGTTGAACAATTTGGTTTGTTGATAGTACAATAAAGCAGTCAGATAGTATAACTAGTTTAGGTAGGCCTAGTCTGCAGAAGAACATATTCTGTGGTTTACTAAGGAAAACAGCATCATCTTGTGGCTATTAAAGCAGAGTACCACACAGATTCCTGACTCATTTAATTGGTATAATTTGTGCTTAGCATTGGCTGCAAAAGTCTGTGATAGCTTTTTACAGCAACACATACACTTTCTGTTCTCAAGGAAAAATATCCAAAGGAATATGCTGTCATCGAAGACAGAAATGATCTGCTATGCAGTTATTTATTATTAGGCTACCATATCTGGGAACTCTAGTGTTCAACCTTCCCAAGTTCTCTCACGTCACCCCGCTCCTCCGCTCTCTCCACTGGCTTCCAGTTGAAGCTCGCATCCGCTACAAGACCATGGTGCTTGCCTACGGAGCTGTGAGGGGAACGGCACCTCAGTACCTCCAGGCTCTGATCAGGCCCTACACCCAAATAAGGGCACTGCGTTCATCCACCTCTGGCCTGCTCGCCTCCCTACCACTGAGGAAGTACAGTTCCCGCTCAGCTCAGTCAAAACTGTTCGCTGCTCTGGCTCCCCAATGGTGGAACAAACTCCCTCACGACGCCAGGACAGCGGAGTCAATCACCACCTTCCGGAGACACCTGAAACCCCACCTCTTTAAGGAATACCTAGGATAGGATAAAGTAATCCTTCTCACCCCCCCTCCCCCCCTTAAAATATTTAGATGCACTATTGTAAAGTGGTTGTTCCACTGGATGTCATAAGGTGAATGCACCAATTTGTAAGTCGCTCTGGATAAGAGCGTCTGCTAAATGACTTAAATGTAAATGTAAATGTAACTTCCCAAGTATATGCATTGTAATGCAAAACATTACTACACTGAGAGCATGTGTTTAAAGTGATATCACTGTGACTTGTCAAACAACACATCATTTATTTATTAAATTAATGAGAATATAATACCTATACAAGCCATGTTGTGTTTTCTTAGCCTAGAAATCTTGATGTTGGTTTTGATATAATCTGATCTGATGGGTGCATGCGTGCTTAGTCCCCTCCAGTACTCCCTGTTCACCCACAACTGCGTGGCCACGCACAACTCCAACACCATCATTAAGTTTGCCTACGACACGTCGGTGGTAAGCCTGTTCACAGACGACGATGAGACAGCCTATAGGGAGGAGGTCAGAGACCTGGCAGTGTGGTGTCAGGACAACAACCTCTCCCTCAACGTGAGCAAGACAAAGGAGCTGATCGTGGACTACAGGAAAAGAAGGGCCAAACACGACTCCATTTACATCAACGAGACTGTAGTCGAGCGGGTCAAGAGTTTCAGATGTAATTGATTTATAAAGCACTTTTTTTTACATCAGTAGATGTCACAAAGTGCTTATACAGAAACTCAGACTAAAACCCCAAAGAGAAAGCAAAGCAGATGAAGAGGCATGGAGGCTAGGAAAAACTACCTAGAAAGACAGGAACCTAGGAAGAAACCTAGAGAGGAACCAGGATCTGAAGGGCGCCAGTCCTCTTCTGGCTGTGCCGGGGGGAAATTATAAGAGTACATGGCCATTAAGACCAGATTGTTCTTCAAGTTCCTTGGTGTCCACATCACTAGGGACCTATCATGGTCCAAACACACCAACACAGTCGTAAAGAGGGCATGACAACAACGCCTATTCCCCCTCAGGAGGCTGAAAATATTTAGCATGGGACCTCAGATCCTCAAAAAGTTCTACAGCTACACCATCGAGAGCATCTGACTGGTTGCATCACCACTTGATATGGCAACTGCTCGTCATCCGACTGCAAGGCGCTACATAGGGGTACATCACTGGGTCCGAGCTTCATACAATCCAGGACTTCTATACGAGGCAGCGTCAGAGGTACGCCTTAAAAATTCTCAAAGACTCTAGCCACCCAAGCCATAGACTGTTCTCTCTGCTACCGCACGGCAAGCACTACCGTAGCGCCAAGTCTGGGACCAAAAGGCTCCTTAACAGCTTCTACCACAAAGCCATAAGACTGCTGAACAGTTAATCAAATGGCTACCAAGACTATTTGCATTGACCCCCTTATTTATGTTTGTATTTATCTCTTGCACAAGCTCAATGTACATTCACTGGATTCTAACCACACACACATACGTACATACTACACACACACATGCATATTGACCCCCCCCCCACCCGACACACACATTCCTTCACACTCTTCACATATGCTGCTACTCTCTGTTCACTATCTATGCATAGTCACTTTACCCCTACCTCCATGTACATATTACCTCAATTATCTTGACTAACCCTGCACATTGACTCGGTACCGGTACCCATTATACAGTTGAAGTCGGAAGCTAACATACACCTTAGCCAAATACATTTAAACTCAGTTTTTCACAATTCCTGACATTTAATCCTAGTAAAAATTCCCTGTCTTAGTTCAGTTAGGATCACCACTTTATTTTAAGAATGTGAAATGTCAGAATAATAGTAGAGATAATGATTTATTTCAGCTTTTATTTCTTTCATCACATTCCCAGTGGGTCAGAAGTTTACATACACTCAATTAGTATTTGGTAGCATTGCCTTTCAATTGTTTAACTTGGGTCAAACGTTTCAGGTAGCCTTCCACAAGTTTCCCACAATAATTTGGGTGAATTTTGTCTCATTACTCCCGACAGAGCTGGTGTAACTGAGTCAGGTTTGTAGGCCTCCTTGCTCACACATGCTTTTTCAGTTCTGCCCACAAATTTTCTATAGGATTGAGGTCAGGGCTTTGTTATGGCCACTCCAATACTTTGACTTTGTTGTCCTTAAGCCATTTTGCCACAACTTTGGAAGTATGCTTGGAGTCATTGTCCATTTGGAAGACCCATTTGCCACCCAGCTTTAACTGATGCCTTGAGATGTTGCTTCAATATATTCACATAATTTTCCTTTCTCATGATGACATCTATTTTGTGAAGTGCACCAAATCAAATCAAATCATCAAATCAAATTGTATTTGTCACATACACATGGTTAGCAGATGTTAATGCGAGTGTAGCGAAATGCTTGTGCTTCTAGTTCCGACAATGCAGTAATAACCAACAAGTAATCTAGCTAACAATTCCAAAACTACTACCTTATAGACACAAGTGTAAGGGGATAAGAATATGTACATAAAGATATATGAGTGAGTGATGGTACAGAGCAGCATAGGCAAGATACAGTAGATGGTATTGAGTGCAGTATATACATATGAGGTGAGTATGTAAACAAAGTGGCATAGTTAAAGTGGCTAGTGATACATGTATTACATAAAGATGCAGTAGATGATATAGAGTACAGTATATACATATACATATGAGATGAATAATGTAGGGTATGTAACATTATATTAGGTAGCATTGTTTAAAGTGGCTAGTGATATATTTTACATCATTTCCCATCAATTCCCATTATTAAAGTGGCTGGAGTTGAGTCAGTGTGTTGGCAGCAGCCACTCAATGTTAGTGGTGGCTGTTTAACAGTCTGATGGCCTTGAGATAGAAGCTGTTTTTCAGTCTCTCGGTCCCAGCTTTGATCCACCTGTACTGACCTCGCCTTCTGGATGATAGCGGGGTGAACAGGCAGTGGCTCGGGTGGTTGTTGTCCTTGATGATCTTTATGGCCTTCCTGTGACATCGGGTGGTGTAGATGTTCTGGAAGGCAGGTAGTTTCCCCCTGGTGATGCGTTGTGCAGACCTCACTACCCTCTGGAGAGCCTTACGGTTGTGGGCGGAGCAGTTGCCGTAGCAGGTGGTGATACAGCCCGACAGGATGCTCTCAATTGTGCATCTGTAGAAGTTTGTGAGTGCTTTTGATGACAAGCCGAATTTCTTCAGCCTCCTGAGGTTGAAGAGGCGCTGCTGCGCCTTCTTCACAATGCTGTCTGTGTGGGTGGACCAATTCAGTTTGTTTGTGATGTGTACGCAGAGGAACTTAAAACTTACTACCCTCTCCACTACTGTCCCATCAATGTGGATAGGGGGGTGTTCCCTCTGCTGTTTCCTGAAGTCCACAATCATCTCCTTAGTTTTGTTGACGTTGAGTGTGAGGTTATTTTCCTGACACCACACTCCGGGGGCCCTCACCTCCTCCCTGTAGGCCGTCTCGTTGTTGTTGGTAATCAAGCCTACCACTGTTGTGTCGTCCGCAAACATGATGATTGAGTTGGAGGCGTGTGTGGCCACGCAGTCGTGGGTGAACAGGGAGTACAGGAGAGGGCTCAGAACGCACCCTTGTGGGGCCCCAGTGTTGAGGATCAGCGGGGTGGAAATGTTGTTGCCTCCCCACACCACCTGGGGGCGGCCCGTCAGGACGTCCAGTACCCAGTTGCACAGGGCGGGGTCGAGACCCACGGTCTCGAGCTTGATGACTAGCTTGGAGGGCACTATGGTGTTAAATGCCGAGCTATAGTCGATGAACAGCATTCTCACATAGGTATTCCTCTTGTCCAGATGGGTTAGGGCAGTGTGCAGTGTGGTTGAGATTGCATCGTCTGTGGACCTAATTGGGCGATAAGCAAATTGGAGTGGGTCTAGGATGTCAGGTAGGGTGGAGGTGATATGGTCCTTGACTAGTCTCTCAAAGCACTTCATGATGACGGAAGTGAGTGCTACAGGGCGGTAGTCGTTTAGCTCAGTTACCTTAGCTTTCTTGGGAACAGGAACAATGGTGGCCCTCTTGAAGCATGTGGGAACAACAGACTGGGATAGGGATTGATTGAATATTTCCGTAAACACACCAGCCAGCTGGTCTGCGCATGCTCTGAGGGCGCGGCTGGGGATGCCGTCTGGGCCTGCATCCTTGCGAGGGTTGACACATTTAAATGTTGTCCTCACGTCGGCTGCAGTGAAGGAGAGTGCGCATGTTTTAGTTGCGGGCCGTGTCAGTGGCACTGTATTGTCCTCAAAGCGGTCAAAAAAGTTATTTAGTCTGCCTGGGAGCAAGACATCCTGGTCCGTGACTGGGCTGGTTTTCTTTTTGTAATCCGTGATTGACTGTAGACCCTGCCACATACCTCTTGTGTCTGAGCCGTTGAATTGAGATTCTACTTTGTCTCTATACTGACGCTTAGCTTGTTTGATTGCCTTGAGGAGGGAATAGTTACACTGTTTGTATTCGGTCATGTTTCCGGTCACCTTGCCCTGATTAAAAGCAGTGGTTCGGGCTTTCAGTTTCACGCAAATGCTGCCATCAATCCACGGTTTCTGGTTTGGGAATGTTTTAATCGTTGCTATGGGAACGACATCTTCAACGCACGTTCTAATGAACTCGCTCACCGAATCAGCGTATTCGTCAATGTTGTTGTCTGACGCAATACGAAACATATCCCAGTCCACGTGATGGAAGCAGTCTTGGAGTGTGGAATCAGATTGGTCGGACCAGCGTTGAACAGACCTTAGCGCGGGAGCTTCTTGTTTTAGTTTCTGTCTGTAGGCAGGGATCAACAAAATGGAGTCGTGGTCAGCTTTTCCGAAAGGAGGGCGGGGCATGGCCTTATATGCGTCGCGGAAGTTAGAATAGCAGTGATCCAAGGTTTTTCCAGCCCTGGTTGCGCAATCGATATGCTGATAAAATTTAGGGAGTCTTGTTTTCAGATTAGCCTTGTTAAAATCCCCAGCTACAATGAATGCAGCCTCCGGATAAATGGATTCCAGTTTGCAAAGAGTCAAATAAAGTTTGTTCAGAGCCATCGATGTGTCTGCTTGGGGGGGAATATATACGGCTGTGATTATAATCGAAGAGAATTCCCTTGGAAGATAATGCGGTCGACATTTGATTGTGAGGAATTCGAAATCAGGTGAACAGAAGGACTTGAGTACCTGTATGTTGTTATGATCACACCACGTCACGTTAACCATGAAGCATACGCCCCCGCCCCTCTTCTTACCAGAAAGTTGTTTGTTTTTGTCGTCGCGATGCGTGGAGAAACCAGCTGGCTGCACCGATTCCGATAGCGTCTCTCCAGTGAGCCATGTTTCCGTGAAGCAAAGAACATTACAGTCTCTGATGTCCCTCTGGAATGCTACACTTGCTCGGATTTCATCAACCTTGTTGTCAATAGACTGGACATTGGCGAGAAGAATGCTAGGGAGTGGTGCACGATGTGCCCGTCTCCGGAGTCTGACCAGAAGACCGTTCCATTTCCCCCTTTTACGAAGTCGTTTTTTTTGGGTCGCCGGCTGGGATCCATTCCGTTGTCCTGGGTGAAAGGCAGAACACAGGATCCGCTTCGCGAAAGTCATATTCTTGGTCGTACTGATGGTGAATTGACGCTGCTCTTATGTTCAGCAGTTCTTCTCGACTGTATGTAATGAAACCTAAGATGACCTGGGGTACTAATGTAAGAAATAACACGTAAAAAAAACAAAAACCTGCACAGTTTCCTAGGAACGCGAAGCGAGGCGGCCATCTCTGTCGGCGCCGGTTTCTTCCAATGCCAGTCGATCCTGCAGCAAAGCACCCTCACAACATGATGCTGCCACCCCCGTGCTTCACGGTTGGGATGGTGTTTTTCGGCTTGCAAGCCTCCCCCTTTTTCCTCCAAACATAACGATGGTCATTATGGACAAACAGTTCTATTTTTGTTTCATCAGACCAGAGGACATTTCTCCAAAAATGTACGATCTTTGTCCCCATGTGCACTTGCAAACAGTAGTCTCGCTTTTTTATGGCAGTTTTGGAGCAGTGGCTTCTTCCTTGCTGAGCAGCCTTTCAGGTTTTGTTGATATAGGACTTGTTTTACTATGGATATAGATATGTTTGTACCTGTTTCCTCCAGCTTCTTCACAAGGTCCTTTGCTGTTGTTCTGGGATTGATTTGCACTTTTCGCACCAAAGTATGTTCATCTCGAAGAGACAGAACGCGTCTCCTTCCTGAGCGGTATGATGGCTGCGTGGTCCCATGGTGTTTATACCTGCGTACTATTGTTTGTACAGATGAAAGTGGTACCTTCAGGCATTTGGAAATTGCTCTCAAGGATGAACCAGAATTGTGGAGGTCTTTTGGCTGATTTCTTTTGATTTTCCCATGATGTCAAGCAAAGAGGCACGGAGTTTGAAGGTAGGCCTTGAAATACATCCACATGTACACCTCCAATTGACTCAAATGAAGTAAATTAGCCTGTCAGAAGCTTCTAAAGCCATGACATCCTTTTCTGGAATTTCCCAAGCTGTTTAAAGGCACAGTCAACTTAGTGTATGTAAACTTCTGACTCACTGGAATTGTGATACAGTGAATTATAAGTGAAATAATCTGTCTGTAAACAATTTTTGGAAAAATTACTTGTGTCATGCACAAAGTCGATGTCCTTAACCGACTTGCCAAAACTATAGTTTGTTAACAAGAAATTTGTGGAGTGGTTAAAAAAAAAGTTTTAATGACTCCAACCTAAGTGTATGTAAACTTCCGACTGTATATAGCCTCATTATTGTTATTTTATTGTGCTGCTATTTTACCTTTAGTTTATTTAGCTTACTTTGTTTTACACATTAAGGTTGTGTTTCGCACATGTGACAAATTACATTTGATTTGGATGATCAGTGTCTTGTATCTATCTTTGCATTGAAAATGTGTTTTCCCTTCTGCTAGGCTCAGAGCTTTTATAGAGAGTACAACTTCCGATCCCCTCCGTTTGTGGATCTGGAGTCCTCTTCATAGATTTACCAGGCTCAAATAAATACAGTTTAGCAGAAAGGCATTTCACTTGCTGTAAAGTCCAGAATGTGTTCCGAAGGACAGATTCCAGGTGAAGCCATTTTGAAAGATTGAAGTATCTGAAATTAATTTTGGGCTGCATGTTAGTCATGTTACAAACAGTAGGTAATGGTCTTTCAGATTTTGTTGTGGGGTACAACAATTAACCCATTTAATCACATTTTAGTAAGCCTTTGAAATAATCAATATTATTTTTTACAATTTAATCGAAAAGTAGATGAAAAAGTGTGTTTTATGGTCGGTCACAATTGTGACCGGTGGGATAATGTGATGTATACTGAACTAACATATTTGTCCTATGCAGTCATGAAAATTCTTATATATCCCAGCCCAGTTATTAACACATTTAAAACTCTGTCACTGGCAGTCCCCAGCATTGCTACTAGAATGCCCCATCACATTCTAGTGTGACTATTTTACATATCAAAAACCCCTATACAACACCGATATGAATACTGAGAGCAAAGACAACAACAAAAAAAACATCAACGTTTTTCAACATTGTTACTTTATTGTAATGTATTGAAACATCAATATTGTAACTTTATTGTAACATTTTAACTTGTACTTTAGTGTAATATTCAGTGTAACATTGTCATTGTGACATCTGAGTGCAACATTCACTAACAACTGTATAGCAGTCGTGTCATTCATTCACATTGAACAAAGGTAACATTTAGGATCGAGGTAGCCTGTAGAACATGCATTCAAGTAGAAGCCTACAAAAAAAGATATATATATTATACACATACATACATACATACATACATACATACATACATACATACATACATACATACATACATACATACATACATACATACATACATACATACATACATACATACATACATTATAGAGGTAGGCTTCAGAACCAAGTGCACGATTAGTTTGTGCATCACTATTTTGAACTTCGATCAGTCAGACCTACTGTCATACAGTATGTCTTCAATCAATTGATCCTCTTTTCCAAAAACATTTCAGTCATTTTGATGGTCTTCTTCCATTTTTGTCAACTTTTCTTTTCTTCCTAGAAGTCTGTTGAACTGCTTCTCCTCACCCTTTATTGAGGGCTTTTTCAGCCCTTTTTCATTCGCTCTTATCTCATTTTCTACTGTCTGTGGTATATCTTGTAGCACTCAATGTGCAGTGGCGCTTTGTATTTCTCACATGCATAGGTAGTGCATTTGTCACAATGACAACATCTATGGAACCGGTGCATCATGATGATTGGCCAGTGGGAAGCTTTGTCATATCTTGCCTGATCTTCAACAGTAGTAGCAGTAGAGATCTCCTCCCGTGGCTCAGTGGTTACGTGCCAAACTTTTGCATAAGAGACTGTGCCACTATCGATGAGAAGGTGAGCAGGTTGATGGTCCCTACCATAACATCTCTGTAAAATAAATGGCTGTTTACAAGTGCACTGTTGAGAGACCATGAAAAGATGGGCCACCGCTACTTCTTAGACCTTATGGAGATATGGTATCTTGAAACCTGTAGGTTGTGAAGTTCAACACCACCCATTTTCTCATTTGATGCATTTTGATTGTGGGACTTTGTCAAAAGGCACATTGCTCCTGGTTCCTCTCTTGACAGAGGTCTCACTGTATTTCTCCTCTATGTTTGTTGCCACTGTGACACTGTGACAATTTTATTGTCTTTCTAACGGACCAGCAACTTGTATGCTTTGGTCAGAACCTCAGAGGTTCCCTGAGGTAACTTCATGAAGTCCTTCTGTGGCTTGAATTGGACATCAAACAGAAGATTTTGCCTCATCATTCCAGAACTCCCATATCCTCTTTACAATTGGCTCATTAATCCCCCTCCTCTACCCTGTAACTATTCCCCAGGTCGTTGCTGCAAATGAGAACATGTTCTCAGTCAACTTACCTGGTAAAATAACGGATTAATAATAATACATTTTTGTCATTTCATCGAGGAGTGCAAGTGAAGTGAAGAGGTTGTTATGAAGGAACTTGCAACCTTGAGGCACCTGAGATTGCTCTGCAACACCAAGAACGACACTGGGTCCATGACCCAACCCAGTCTCAGGGAGGAGAGTGTGGGGTGGTGAGGGGTAGGTCATAATCACTGATAACGTTGTTCCTGTCATGATCAGTTTGCATAGGTTCAGCATATACATTCAACAGCCTGGCTGGCAAATTACCTGTCTCCCCCTCGTAGTGCATATCTGACCCATCGCTATCACAATCACTGAGGGATAACTGCAATGTTGCACGCCTTGTCTGAGCAACATATCCTGAATTTGACTCAAAGTAAAACTAAAAGAAAGAACAGAGCAGAAAGTTAGGTAGAACAAGAACTATATATATGTATACGTATCTGCCTGTCACTATTGTTGCCGTTAACATGTTTACTCATTCTATGACCACACTGAACAAAGTTGAGTAATTGCAAATTCATATATGAATACTAGACACCTTAAAGATGATGTGTACCAAAAATATTTGTCCTATCTTTATGTTAACATACATAACCTAACCTTTTTGGGGGGAGCTTTGATGCAGCCATCATCGTCTCATGGTGCAACCAGGAAGTAAACAGATCTGGTCATGTGATCATGTACAACATTTACAAACATGTGGCACTGCACATATTTCATTGAGACCCTTTATTATTTTAATATTCGCTAGAAATGCATCGATATATCATTCAGTAAACGTTTTAGAGGCTTATAACTGGGAACGTTTTTTTCGGTCACTATTGTGACTGATGGGATTAAATAGGTTAAAATGAACCGCAAATGAATTATAAATATGATCGTGTTTACAGCAGAGGGCAACATTACGCAGTGGTTCGAAAGTATAAAAAAGCCCACGCATGCGCCGTCAATTGTCTATATTAAACTACAGTACGCTAGGTGGCGTGTGTTCTAATGGTGCCTATTTTTCACTGAAATACTAGCTGGAGAGGAAGTAGAAGCAAATATGTTTTATATCTGTGGTAGCAGTTTACTTGTTGAATGACAAACTTTTTTTGTGTGTTTTATTGCTCATTTGATAAAACAAATATTTACCTTGATATAGGATATCGTAATAGTATCTTCGTTAATACATTGTATTTGGACTGAGAGGAAATGCGGGACCGAACTAAGGAACTTGGCAATGTGAGTGTAAAAGGAAAAACAGGCTAGCTAACTTATACTAACCAATATCAATGAATATAGACGTTTATGCATGGTCAAATGCAGAATGTGTAGCTATTTCATAGGGTATTCTTTATCTGTTAGCTATTAGTGCTAGCCACATTGATTTAAATTGGCGAACCTAGCTAGTTTTTTGTAAACCTCGGATATCTAGCTAAATTAGCATAATTAAGATAGTCTAGAACCAAGGATGGGCCAGTGGCTAAAAGTGTATTCAAAGTTCAATGCCGCACTCAATATCGGTTGCATGTTGGATTTACCTGTTAATGACGTGATGAATGTGTCCATTCTTTCCCTATTCTCTCTTCCTCACACACCAGACCGCAGAGGCGTCAGACGAGGATGAAGAGGGCAGGGCCCTTATGGTCAAACCGGGGATTTCTACAGTGAAGGAAGAGAAGGAGAATGATGCTTTTTTCAAGAAGGTGAAATCATGCAAATTAATTCAGGAGTTGAGACATCTGTTTGCATTTTTATGGTGACTTGATGTCAGTTTCAATGTTATGCTACTCTGCAGTACTTTTATCTTGGCTTGTGGATACCAAGCACAGGAACAGTTTGTTGTGCCAACATAAACTATCATTCTAATGTGATCTGGCTGAAATAATGCCAAGTCAAAATCAGTATCTTTTCTGTATGCCCAATGTACATGTTATGCGAACACAGTCATCTCGTCAGTGACACACAGGGTGATGCGGAATTTGTCTCCCGGTCTTTTCTTAGTGCCCCAAAAAAACTAGTTCACAGTTTAGCTTCTATTACATTTACCAGCCTGTTTATCCCTTCTCATCAGGTCCTAGAGATTCGAGGGGTAATGGAGATGCTTAAAAAGGTGGTCGCTGACCTTGAGAACAAACAGAAGACAGTGTTGGGTGTGGCACTGCCAGAGGACGGTCAGTAGAGCAACACTAACACACTAATATATACATCATATGCTGTATGTAAATATATGGCATGGTGGTAATATATGTAAGAGTTATTATATGATATGCATAGAATATTGCATTTCCACGGTAACAGAATGAGGGTGGCTATGATTTGTGGAACGTTCCAACAGGAATCTGTTCTCAAAACTTTGTAAATAACAAGGTTGCCAAAAACGCATACAAAGTTGTATAGTGGCAGAATAAGATACCGGGTAGGGAGTTGGCAATTTCATTAAGTTTGTCACTCAACACGTTTATTTCCTGAAAAATGTCTGTCTTCACTCTGTTAGCCTATGGACAAACATTAAGAATCATCTATGTGGTGGGTTGATGCCTGTTCGGCAGCTAATTAGCTAGGTGAATAGATCATTCTACTTTGTATGCGTTATTTGTTGGCAACCTTGTACTTTATGACGTTTTTGGAATAGATTCCTGTTGGAACGTTCCACAAATTCTCCCCACCCACAGAATGACACTGACTCAGATTTTTTTACTTTAAATGTATACCAAACAAAAAACATTGATTGCAAAGTTAAACAAACCATACAACTCAATGCACAATGACTACTTTGAACAATTTCCACTGGGAATTTAACAAAAACACATTTACTCAAAAAACAGTGCAGATGTTAAGTTTTGTAACAGGTAGATCTGTGATGGAAACAGGAAGTTTCGGTGCAATTTTATAAATGGCAACAGGTTATTTGTCTGTTTGACAAATGGATCTTTTTATATTTGTAAAATGAATTATGCGAAAAATAACAAACACCATTTTATGTGCAAATATTGATATTATAACCATCCTATTGAAGTAAAATTGGAGTCACGAGATGATATGGTGCATGGTTCACCCACTATGACCTGGGAAAGCATGCAATTTATTAGGCTACAGGTGAAATAAATGATGAAATTCACAGAGTGGTGAAAGTGCACTGTTGATTAGCTTGATGCTCTTTTCCAATAGATTTCAAGGGTCTTATTCTGGTGACATGGTGATTTGATGCTTGACTGCCATTTTGACAAAAATAATCTCATGTAGACTAACCTACACGCACTGTATCTGCGAGCTGGCTAGAGCGCACGCGGCAAGACCGGTGTAGGCACATTTGCTTTTTGTGACACAACTATCGGTAGAATTGAAAATGTGATGGAAACACGTTGAACTTTAGATTTTTATTCGGTACATGAAAAAAAAGAGGAAAATTTACATTTTGTGTGCGCTATGTCATCACATACAGATTTTTATCCGCAACAAATCTGTTTGGTGGAAATGCACCATTGGTGGGGAAATGCGCATATTTTATTTATGCTGATTTTAGAATATTCGCATGACAATCTGTCGCCAATTGGATAGAAACCTAGCTACTTTTAGAAAAAAGTTTGGTCCAAATCAGATATTAGGTACTACTGTATTTATTTAATATTATATGAATCCTATAAATTGAAATAGCCAATTTCGGTGCTATCAATTAGCTTAATTTTTCAGAGCTCAAATTATATTTCAATAAAATATTGTTGCAGGAATGCTAATCTTATCTGTTTTCTAACTACAGAAATGATATCAGAACAATCTGAGATGGTGGGTGTCATGGCTTGATGATATGACATGGAACAACCCTACCGAATGGCGCAGCGATCTAAGGCACTGCATTTCGGTGCTAGAGATGTCACTACAGACCCTGGTTCGATCCCGGGCTGTATCACAACTGGCTGTGATTGGGAGTCTCATAGGGTGGCGCACAATTGACCCAGCGTCGTCCAGGTTAGGGGAGGGTTTGGCCGGGGTAGTCATTCATTGTAAAATAAGAAATTGTTCGTAACTGATTTGCCTAATTAAATAAAATAAAATACTATGAATTCTCACTGTGGCTAATTCAGTTGCAGTCATTGTTACAGATTTTTTTTGGTCGATTTAGTAACAGAATGCCACGTTTTTAATAACTTCATAAACCAAATTCTTATCAGTTAAAACATTTTATACAACAGGGGGGTTTGAATTTCCCATTGTTAGTCTATCCTGCCCATGATATACTAAACAACATTCATAAAAAGTGCCATCATTTGTCATTACCTAGCATCACACTACTATTACTTTTACAGATCCAGTATCTCATCGGCTCAGTCATGCAATTTAGAAACTTGATCTCCACTGTAAAAAGCATCAAGACATTATCTCTGACATTTGCAAAATTGTTGCAATACAGACAGGCAGATTTTCTCAGCCAGTCGAGATCATGATTCAGCATCATTTGTATCGATACACAAAGAAATGAACAAGTAAAATGAAACGCAGTTAGTTTGCAGTCTTTCCAGCCGACATGCTGACCAGACCGGACCCGTCGCGTGCGAGAGCGTCGCAAAATAAATGTAGAAATCCTATGTTATTCAATTATTTCACCCCACACTGCTCGCGCGCGCCAACGAGCGTCTGCGTTGCCAAGGGCTAAAATTAGAAGTCCTTTCTATTTATGACGCAGATCACGCTGAAAGTCCTGCCTCTCCCATCTCCTCATTGGTTTATAGAAGCAGGTACCCTACAGCCCTACAGGCTGAGGGATTTGTTACTCTGCCTGTTGACAGTAAATAAAAGGTGAGGTCGTAACGTTTCTTTGTTGTTCAGGTATGAAAAGGGAACTCCAAACCCTTCGGGAAGAGATCAAAACAATGGCAATGCAGATCCAGAAGAAACTGAACAGTGAGTATTCTAAACTGAGATGATATGGTGAGATATTGACTAATGATCACAGGTGATTCGGTGGCCCCAGTGGATAAACCTGAATACAGAAATATCCAACCGATTGTTATTTATTTATTTTTTACAGCCATTGAACCCAAAAAAGGGGGTGATGAGAAATACGTTCCCATAAACCTAAGGATGCAGAGAGCACAAGTGAGGCTTCTATATAATTAAGTCTTGATTGTAATCCAATATACTGTAGGCTGACATGAATTTACACTTCCAACTCTCTCTTTCTCTAGCATGGTGTCTTGTCTCGAGAGTTTGTGGAGTTGATGGACCACTGTAACACCATCCAGGCTTCCTACAGAGATCGCAACGTGGAGAGGATACAAAGGCAGCTCAGAATAAGTAAGGCTGGATGTCATCTGTTACTGTTATCATACTGCTGATCAGAAAGTGATTTCAACACCATGGATTTTTGTCTTCTGAATTCAAGACTACAATGTAGAAGTTCATTTACAAAGGTGATTTCATGTGAAAATGAAATATACCCAAAAACATCAATTGTTATATCCCTCCAGCGGGCACCAATGTTACAGATGAGGAGTTGGACGGTATGCTTGAAAGTGGACAGACTGATGTTTTCACACAGAATGTGAGTATGACTGACTGACTGACTGACTGACTGACTTAAATGAACCAAAATTCATGATTCACAATGAAACCACCTGCTGGCAATCCCACAACATTATTCCCTTCCTTTTTTTGTTGGGTAATTTTCTGTTAACTATGACTTTTCAGGCTCTGTGTTTTTCTGATATAGCAGAATGACCAAAAAACATCGAAATGGCATTGTCTAGTTAAGCTCTTTAGTGTTTGGGACAAAGACAAATGCATATACAGTACCTTCAGAAAGTATTCAACCCCCTTTGTGTTTTTCCACATGTTAAAGCTTGAATTTAAAATGGATTGAATTGAGATTTTGTATCACTGATATACACACAATTCCCCATAATGCCAGTGGAATTTTATTATTAGAAATGTTTACAAATTATATATTTTTTAAAACTGAAACGTCTTAACATCTTAAGTCAATAAGTATTTAGCCCCTTTGTTATGGCAAGCTTAAATAATTTAATGTGAAAATGTGCTTAAGTCACATAATAAGTTGCATGGACTTTTGAATGACTTGCCCATCTCTGTACCCTACACATACAATTATCTGTAAGGTCACTCAGACACTGAATAACCCTTTGAGAATGGTGAAGTTATTAATTACGCTTTGGATAGTGATGAGAAGTTTGGCTGTTTTTACTGACTTAGATATTTTCAACTCGTTCAGTCAAAAGAACAAATCTTTAGACTGATTATGTTCATTTGAGTCAGTAATGCCCAGAGCATGCAGAACCCCCTACTGGCAAACAATGGAACTGAAAACTCGAAAGAGTCTTACAACCTTCTCGTTCACCATGGGGAGCTTATTGGAGCTGTCATTTGTGACAGACTTGTAAACGTGTGCTTTAAACAATGTAGGCTACATTTGTTTGATTGCTAGGCATACAAATAAGATGCATTGATACGTTTGTAACGAGGTCTAGTTGTGGCTGTAACCGATTGTGAACGACTCTTGGCAGAATGCATTGCTTGACCGCCGCCCGTGATGGAGATGAGCACAATGTCGTTCGCAAACTGCAGACCCCCCCCCCCAAACTATTAATTCTTGAGGTCGAGGTTGTTGAGCAAAGGCTATGTATGTTTTGGTTCTACAAAGCTGTCATCGTAATATTCAATAATCAATTAATTGCGATCATTCTTGCACCATGTTATCAGTTCTAAACATGTATTTTTCTTCCCTATGCTCATGATCTATTCTGCCCTACCAAGTGTTAGGTCCTGACAAACTAACGGACAAGTCAAAGCCCAAACCAAGTTTATTCATCCACTGAGTGAAACAGCTGAAAAGACAAAGACGTGTTTACACAAGCACATACAGTACCAGTCAAAAGTTTGGACACACCTACTCATTCAAGGGTTTTTATTTTTACTATTTTCTACATTGTATAATAATAGGGAAGACTATATAAAATAACACATGGAATCATGTAGTAACCAAAAAAGTGTTAAATGAATCAAAATATATTTTAGATTCTTCAAAGTAGCCACCCTTTGCCTTGATGACAGCTTTGCACACTCTTGGCATTCTCTCAACCAGCTTCATGAGGAATGCTTTTCCAACATTCTTGAAGGAGTTCCCACATGCTAAGCACTTGTTGGCTGCTTTTCCTTCACTCTGCGCTCCAACTCATCCCAAACCATCTCAATTGGGTTAAGGTCGGTGATTGTGGAGGCCAGCTCATCTGATGCAGCACTCTATCACTCTTTGGTCAAATAGCCCTTACACAGCCTGTTGTCCTGTTGAATAACAAATGATAGTCCCACGTGCAAACCGGATGGGATGGTGTATTGCTGCAGAATGCTGTGATAACCATGCTGGTTAAGTGTGCCTTGAATTCTAAAAAAATCACAGATAGTGTCACCAGCAAAGCACCATCACACCTCCTCCTTCATGGTGAGAACCAAACATGCAGAGATCATCTGTTCACCTACTCTGCGTCTCACAAAGACACGGCAGTTGGAACCAAAAATCTCAAAAGAACAGATTTTCACCGTTATGATGTCCATTGCTCGTGTTTCTTCTTATTGGTGACCTTTTTGTAGTGGTTTCTTTGCAGCAATTCAACCATGAAAGTCTGATTTCACTCAGTGTCCTCTGAAAAGTTGATGTGTCTGTAACTCCGTGAAGCATTTATTTGGGCTGCAATTTCTGAGGCTGGTAAACTCTAAGGAACGTATCCTCTGCAGCAGATGTAACTCTGGGTCTTCCTTTCCTGTGGTGGTCCTCATGAGAACCAGTTTCATCATAGCTCTTGATGGTTTTTGCGACTGCACTTGAAGAAACTTGAAAAGTTCTTGAAATTTTCCGGATTGACTGACCTTCAGGTCTTAAAGTACTGATACTGTCATTTCTCTTTGCTTATTTGAGCTGTTCTTGCCATAATATGGACTGGGTCTTTTACCAAATAGGGCTATTTTCTGTATACCACCCCTACCTTAACAAGACACACTTGTTAATTGAAATGCATTCCAGGTGACTACCTCATGAAGCTGGTTGAGAGGATGACAGCTTTGCACACTCTTGGCATTAAGGCAAAGGGTGGCTAAGAATCTCAAATATAAAATATATTTAAATTTAACACCTTTTTTGGTTACTACATGATTCCATGCGTGTTATTTAATAGTTTTGATGTCTTCACTATTATTCTACAATGTAGAAAATATTAAAAAATAAATAAAAACCCTTGAGTGAGTAGCTGTGTCCAAACTTTTGACTGGTACTGTATATGTATACCCTCCTTCTAGGCTGAGTCTCTTCCTTGCACATTTAGACAGCCAATACATTTTTGTTGCTCGGCAGGAACTCAAGTGACGACTGTTCGTTCTCGCTTCGTCTGACCTGACCTCGTCCAGAATTCCTCCCTAACTCACTCACGTCTGTCCTACTTTATCTGTGACTGAAACCAGACCGTTGCCCTTCTCTCTATAGGATACATGAGATTTAACAATAACATGTTCTGACAGAATGTCAGAAGGGTAGTGCAGAATCTTTCTGCACTACCCTGTCTCACTCAGTAGATTTCCATACACTCAGTTATAATATGGTAACATGAATAAGGATATTTCAAGTTAGAAGTTAGAATCCAACACAAGTAAAAGAGCAGTAACTGCTCATAGAGTGGAACTCAGAAAAAATGGCTTTATAGTTTAATTGTCCAGCCAAATGAGTTGTAGTCAGATCTGTTGTCTTTAACATTACATTTTTATTCATATTGACCTCTGACCCTAGATGGCAGTTACTGCCTTCTTGCTTTGTATACCCACTGGAATACACTGGTTTCCATTGTTTTTTTTATTGCACAAACTTGTTCATAGATTTATTTGTATGCGGCTGTTCGTTTCATATAGTTTGTTTTTTGTTGATACAAGTATCAATCAATAATACAAAGGTAAACCATAGAAGCTGCAGCCTAAAGCTCAGTAAACTTTTTCCAGTTACTGCTTTTTGTCCCTGGTTGTACTGCTACTTTTTCCAGTTACTGCTTTTTGTCCCTGGTTGTACTGCTACTTTTTCCAGTTACTGCTTTTTGTCCCTGGTTGTACTGCTACTTTTTCCAGTTACTGCTTTTTGTCCCTGGTTTCACTGCTAATTTTTTACAGTTACTGCAGAAATGAGCCCCATTTTCTCAACACAGTGGAGGCAGGATATTTGTCCACCTGATAAAGCATGTATCAAAAATGTCTTAACTAATTTTTGACAATGTGTAGTTACTGCTCTTTTGCTTGGTAGGGAAGTATTTACCTGCGTGCTTATGACAGTTGGTGGTCGGCGCATGTCTCTGGAGCTGCTGAGCCGGAGGAGCGTGTATTAATCCTGCTGTTGGACTCGCAATAGTAAGTTAGGTCAAACATCCAACTAAAATGAACAAATCACTCAGAAAAACAAATCATGACTTGAGTCAGTGAAGAGTAGTTCAAAAATAACTAATCGTTAGCGAACTGCACATCACTAATAATGTATTAATACACCGAGACACTACAAATATACAGGCATACTTCCTAACTTAGTTGCTAGAGAGGAAGGAAACCGCTTAGGGATTTCACCATGGGGCCAACAGTGATTTATTTTTAGGAGATGGATCAACAACATTGTAGTTACTCTACAATATTAACCTAAATGACAGTGAAAAGAAGGAATCCTATACAGAATACAAATATTAAAAAACATTCATTCTGTTTGCAATAAAGAACTTAAGTAATATTGCAAAAAATGTGGCAAAGAAACAAAAAAAGCTTTTGTCTTATACATTTGCTAGGGGTAAATCAAACACAATACGGTCTACCACTATTCATATTTTCATGCATGGTGGTGGCTGCATGATGTTCGAGGTGTAATTGTCATTGATAAGGACTGTAGGTTTTCAGGATAAAAATAAAATGAACAGAGCTAAGCACAGGCAAAATCCTAGTGGACAACCTGATTTTCTACTTTCCAACAGACTGGGGGAAAAATACACCTTTTAGCAGGACAATAACCTAAAACAGAAGGCCAACTATACATACACTGGACTCGAGTTGCTTACCAAGACTGCATTCAATGTTCCTGAGTGGCTTAGTTAAAGTTTTAACTTAAATTTACTTGAAAATATGGCAAGACTTGAAAATGGCTGTCTGGCAATGATCATCAACCAACTTCACAGAGCTTAATAATTAAAAACTTTTTTTTTTAATGGCTAATATTGTACGGTCCAGGTGTGCAAAACTTTTAGAGACGAACCCAAAAAAAGACAGCTGTAACAACACAATGTGGAAAAGGTCAAGGGGGTTGAATACTTTCTGAAGGCACTTGGGAGTAAAATGACATTTAAGACACTCTTGTTTGCTTGCATTGGACTACAGGTTTGGATTTGGTAAGCACTCATTGTAATGTCTGTATCTGGGGACATTCTTAGAAATCTGTATAGTCACCATAGTTGTGAAAGAGAACCCCATAGATGGAACCCTTTGGCCACCCTTGCTTTAGTGTGTCTATAGCGGTTTCAGTTCAAGCGTAGTTGATATTCTCTTGACTAGATGTGTTAAGTTTTATGAGCAGTTAAATAGACACTTGTCGTCATTTCTCAGACATTTTGTCAGGCTCTAAATAACCTGATTGTAACATTTACTCTCTCCTTCCTGTAGATCCTGATCGACGCTAAAGCCACTAAGCAGGCACTGAATGAGATTGAGTCCCGGCATGACGAGATCCTTAAACTGGAAAGGAGCATTAAGGACCTGCATGACATGTTCCGGTACCTGGCCATGGAGGTGGAGGCTCAGGTAAGACTCACACCCCAGGAGGACAAACTGGAGCCCTATTACCTTTCTTACCCAAGTGTGCACTTGTTAACTCTCTGTCAAAGGTTTAAAAGCTTTGGATTGGTGCAAGCATGGGCAGAATCCATTTTTCAAATTATATTTCCCACACCAGACTGAGAAAGTTGGTTGTCAAAATACCTTTTAGTTAAGCGTTTGCTGAATTGACAAACTGTTATGCAGGGGGAGATGGTCAACCGCATTGAAGCCAACATCATCAATTCAACTAACTATGTGGAAAAGGCAGTGGAAGACACTGCGAAGGCTGCCACCTACCAAAACAAAGCACGCAAGGTAGGAATTAATTTTAAGGTTGTGCCAATTATTGGACAGGTTAGCTAATGAACATTGATACTACCTTTCTATCGCTCTCTTCCTCTACAGAAGAAGATATGGATTGCATTATGCTGTGCCATTCTCCTCCTCATTTTAGCAATCTCATTGGCTATCAGCTTCTCCTGAGATCCTGATGTGAGTTCTCTCGTAGTTAGCAAAAATAGCCATATTTCAACATTAATTTACTGAAAAATACAAAACTATGAACCATTTATTGATTAGGTCAATGTATTCAATCAACTTATTTTGTACTTTTTTGATATTCTTCCTTGCAGTGTCACCTTCCTCTAACCCACTTCTGCCCTGGGACCTTGAAGAGAAGTCCTGTCTTATTATATCACTGACCTCTTAACTATCGATACCCTGGCACAGACCGGGAGGCACACATGCACAAACAGACATTGTCTCTCATGCTCATACGTTAACTGCCCCACTTTCAGCAAAAGGCAATGCTGAAGTTTTTTTGGGGCTCTCTGTTGTACCCTTTTCTTCAATGGCACCCTAAATGAAAATGTGTGGACAACTCCGTTACTTACTCAACTTGTTGGACCCATACGTGTCCAAGGAAGAATGCAGTATTTGAACAGACACTGACAAGGTGCTGATCAGATTTGCTCAGGAAAACTAAAGTGCTTCTTATTGTATTAGTTTTGTATTAGTTACAATGCAGGAAAAAAACTAAGCGCTTATGGCTTCTTGTTTTTAAATGCAGATCTAGAATAATATAATTGTATATCGCCAATTTATTATTTGGTGAGTAATTAAGACGTGCAGTTATCAAATTTGAAAGGTGTCTGAAATGAGTTCCATGTGACTCTTTTATAAAGAATTGGCACTTGAAATGTCTCTCCCATTAGGAGAATGTGGTCTACAGTATTTATTTATAATTTTAATATTATGGATGCTATGTTTAGTCTTGCCACAGTAATAGGAACCCTTATAGTTATGGTGCCTTTTTTCCCTAATTAACATTTTCTTGTGTTTGCAGACATCTAAGGGCTCTGTCTGAGATCAGGGTATAGTAGCACACTACCTTATTTTAAAGAAGGGATGGAATTTGTTCTGTAATTATTCAATGCTCTTCTGCTTCAAGAACCCTAACCATTTTATATCAGATTTGTTTTTCAAACCGTAAAGAGATCAGCCATGGTACTTTACCCTAGCCTTAATTCTCTGTGCCCACTAGCTCCTCCCTATGAAGTGACAAGAGGAGCTAAATACTTGTACAGTATTTGGTGAAGGGAGAAACTGGATGAGTGAGGAGAGCAGTGAAGTACATTGTTACTGTATATTATATGGCTGTTGAATTTTGTATCAAATGTTCAGCAATTTTAATTTAAAAAAATGAAATGGGTTTAACTGTTGCCCAGATTAAATTAGCAGAGTATGGTTTGTCTCCGTGCCTTTTTTTTCTGCTACTGCTTTATATTCTCTGAGGGAAAAAGTCCTCAGAAATATCGTAGGAGGGACATCTTACGCATTTAAAATGTAACATTTTCTAGTACTGTATATGTTCTCAAAAGCCATCAGATTGATGTACTAAAGACATGGATACATAAGCAAAGATTTATGGTACTGAACAAAAATAAACTCAGCATATAAAGTGTTGGTCCCATGTGCTAAAATAAAAAATCCCAGAAATGTTCCATGTGCACAATTAGTTTACATCCCTCCTTTACCAAGATAATTAATCCACCTGACAGGTGTGCATTTCAATAAGCTAATAAAACAGCATGTTCAATTTAAGGTGCACCTTGTGCCGAGGCCAATAAAATGTAGTTTTGTCACAACACGATGTCAAGTTGAGGGAGCGTGCAATTGGCATGCTGACTGCAGGAATGTCCACCAGATAATTAAAAGTAAATTTCCCTACCCTAAACTGCCTCCGTTGTTTTAGATAATTTGGCAGTATGTCCAACTGACCTCACAACCACAGACCAGCCCAGGACCTCCACATCTGGCTTCTTCACTTGCAGGATCGTGTGTGGGTACTTCTGTCTGTAATAAAGCCCTTGTGGGGGAAAAACTCATTCTGATTGGCTGGGCCTGGCTGCCAAGTGAGTATGCCTTTGCCCTCTGAGGCACAGCCATGATGTGAAATCCATAAATTGGGGCCTAATGAATTTATTTCAATTGACTGATTTCCTTACATAACTCAGAAAAATCTTGCAGGTTGCATTGATATTTTTGTTCAGTATACATTTGCCCCATATGCCTACATTCCAACCAGCAATATTAATCTTACAACAAATCCTGCATGACACCTAATGAGATGTATAATACAAGCACCGTGCACAAACACATTTCCACTTTAGCCATTTAGCAGATGCTGTTTTCCATAAATTAGTCAGTAAGACATCCAAACACCCAATACATTTTTGGTCTTTTTATTCAACTCATTGTCTATTAATCTTTCAAGTAAAACAATGTGGAATTACAAGGGAACAGAGGAATGTAACAAATGAAAGACATCAAGATAACAAAATAAGACCATTACCATATTCCACCCACCCATTCACTCAAAACAGCACCCTGCCCAAAAATAGCTTTTCCAAATGCAAGTCCTCAAAGTAAATTGACAATATATAGAGCCACCTGGAACTGTACCAGTGTTTTATTCACATGTTCTGTCCAAGTACTTACATGAAAGAGGTGCAATGAAGAAATGACAATAGTAAAAAATGATATAGAATTTGATAGCACTGATGCATAGGGTGCTTTACTTGTGATTTACAGAAGGTGGATTTTTTAAATATTTTTTGTACTAATGACGACACCCCAACGTCAGGTACTTGGACAAGGCAAACTGGGATCTCCGTCCACCTGCTCGGCCTAATAGGCACTCATTTTATTCACATGGATTCAATCCCCTTTTAGATCAACTGCATGACGTTGACCATAATGTCTGACTGACTTTGGAAAGGTGAGGAGAATTAAATCAAAGTTCTGCTCCTGTTTCTGCATTGCCAGTAAGCAAAATAAGTACTATCTTCAAGATGCAGAAGCTCAAGAAAGACAGACATATTTAGAGCTTGAAAGATGCATTGTGTGAGGTACCAGGAACATAGTAGTATTTTGATTGAAATTGATGTAATAAAAATCAAATTACTCACTCAAATTATGCTGAGGACAACATGTCTGATGTGCAAATAAAAAAAATGCAGGCTGGATTTAAAAAGGTGGGCAGAAAATCACAAGATAGGGAGGCCCAAGCAAAGACCAACTCCAGCATAGTGCAGCAAAGATCACATTTACAGATCTGCTCTCTTCCCAGTTCCCTGGAAGAAACCATAAAATATCCATCACTTATCAACTGACTGGAAACAGAACAGTTGACAATATGTCCAGTACCCAACTGTCTAAAACCTTCATCTTACGATATAACTGTCACTCACAAGCTTATTTTGAATCAATAACCCTGGCAGCGAATAAACTCTGTACATAGGGCACAATTTAAATCTCTCTCGGACACATACATCTCTTAGTATTCCAGTCTTTTTAAATGTTTTACAGTACATAGTGTGAACTAACAATTTACTCACTCGCAACAAAGTCCCCGCAGTCAAGTCACTGTCTCAGCATGAAGTGACACCTTCAGGACTAGCAACAGCTCACCTCTGGAATGGCACTACCATGGTGCCACCTTTCTCTTTGCACACAGTCTGGCATCCCTGAGCCTTTCCCCCAGTTGATGATGGCTGAACTGGAGAGGAGACCAGCTTTAATGTGGGTTGGGGGGGAGAGGGGCCCAAGAGGGAGAGAGGTCACTGACCTGCACAACACTCATTGTTCTGCTCTGGTCTGTCAGTGTAGACAAAGCAGCAACTTTAGAGGTCATTTCTCCTCTGTTACAACCTACCCCTCTATGCTTCCAGTCAGAATCCCTCACTCCTCATCTCTAGTCCTCCCATCAAGTCTTGTTGTGTTGGGCGGAGGAGGAGCGGGTGTTAGCGGCTGGTGTGCGGGCCTGAGCCGCTGCCATAGCCGCCACGCTGCGCAGCACCCTGTCCGGGGTGCCCTCTCCCGAGCCGGCGTTCCCTTCCTGGGAAAGCCTCTCCCGCTTCTGGGCGTGCCTCTCCTTTCTTTCCTTCCGGGTCTCCCTCCCACGGCCCTCTCCTTCCTTCCTGTGGCTGCGCCTCCTGCCCCTCTCGGTGCTGCGTTCACGTTCACTGCCGGAGGAGGGTGCTCGTGAGTGGTTGCACCTGGGCCCGGTGCTCTGGGAGCTGAGGCTACTGCTGCTGCTCTGGCTCCTGCTGCTCCCTCCACCACCATCGCTACTCATGCTGCTGCATGCACTGTGGCCCCTGGACAAGCGCGTCTCCCGCTCACCCTCCTCCTTTCCCTCGGAGGGCTTCTTCTTTTCCTTCTCCTCCTTTTTGCTCCCCCTCTTGCTGTTCGTCTCCAAGGCCGGGACGAGGGGACCAGGGCACTGGCGGGTGGAACGTGCAGCGGTGCGGCTTGACTGGGTTGGGGTTGTCTTGCTGCTTCCTACTTTGTTGTTGCAGTTGGTAGGCGGAGTGGCAGGTACACTTTTAGATTTGGACTTCTGGTTCTTGTCAGAGGAAGCAGGAGAAGTGGCATTCTGGCCACTGGTCTTAGCCGCAGGGTCTTTCCTGCTGCCAGGGGTGTCGATCCTGCCTCGCATGGCAAGGAGTTTGGCTGCAGCGTTCAGGGCTGAACACCTCTTCCCTAGGACCTCTGGCTGGCTAGAGGGCACACTGTTGGACTGGGGTTTTCTCTCTGGGGTGGGCTGACGAACAGAAGATTTCCGGGTGACTCTCACAGAGGATGTCTGGCTGCCAGACTCATCAGTACCGGTGTTGTTGGACACGTTCCTGCCCACACGTTCAGAGCTCCTGGTGGGTCTTCCATCCCTCTCGGTCTCCTGTCGGCTCTGGGCTGAGCGGGTGAGGAGGCGCTCCTTCCTGGTTTCAGAGGTGTCAGAGTCTGAAGAGGAGGACCTGGACTGCTTCCTCTGAGTATCATTGGTGAAATCTTTCTCTGCCTTTCCCTCCCCCTTCTCTGGGTCAGAGGAAACCTCCCCTCGCATCTTCTTGGCAGGTGCCCTCTTCTCTGCATCCTTCTTGTGTTGGGCTGACCGTGTGGGAGTGGATGTGGAACACACAGAGGAAGGAGAGGAGGAGCGCACAGACTCTTGACTGCTCTGGCGACTGAGAGGCCTTTTCTTGCTGGTGGCTCTGTCATCGCCGACGCTCTCCTCTACCTTCTGTTTATCAGTTTCTTCTGTCCGAGGAGCCACTGGGGCCTCTGGGACAGTGTCTTTGGCTTCAGAATTCTCCACTTTCCTCTTTTTCGGATGAGAGTCACTAATCTCCTCTTCTCCATCCTCTTCTACCTCCATGTCTGTTATCTTCTCGGAGTCTCTGTTATGGGCAGTCTCCACTGGAGCAGGTTCCAAAGCCTGGTTCTCGGTGACAGCCACAGCAGTGGAGATGCTGGACGTAACAGGAATTTGGGCTCGGGGGGGTACTTGTGTTGAACTTGGAGTGGATATCTGGGTGTGGATTTTGGTGGTGATGGGTACTTGGGAATGGGTGGGGTTTGGTGTTGTGGTAGTGGCTGCAGTAACAGTGGTGACAGTTCTGGTTGTGGTTGCTGTGGGGATGGTGTTGAGAATTGGAACAGAGGTTGTGGTGATCGTGGTAGGGACTGGAGTATGGGTTGGTTTGACAGTTGTGGTAGGATCTGGTGTAGCAGTTGATGTGATGGTTGAAGTGGGGGTGATTTTGGTAGAAGTTGTTATGGAGGTTGTGGCAGGAGCTGCTGTAACGGTGGTGACAATTCTGGTTGGGGCTGCTGTGGGGATAGTGTTGGGAATTGGAACAGAGGTTGTGTTGATCATGGTAGGGACTGGTGTGTGGGTTGGTTTGATATTTGTGACCGTTGTGGTAGGGTCTGGTGTAGCAGTTGACGTGATGGTTGGCGTAGGGCCTGGTGTGGGGGTTGTGGTGGTGATTTTGGTAGAAGTTGGTATGGAGGTTGTGGCAGGAGCTGCTGCTGCTGCTGCTGCGGCGTCTGTGTTTGGGGCTGGTGTAACGGTGGTGACAATTCTGGGTGGGGCTGGTGTGGAAATTGTGGTTAGATTTGCAATTGAGGTTGTGGTGGGTTTACTAAGTGTTGGTAGATTAGTTGTGACAACTGTGGTAGGGACCGGAGTAAGGGTTGGTTTCACATGTGTGAATGTTGGTGTGGGGGTGCTGGTTGGAGTAGAGGCTGATGTGGCAATTTTTGGGATTTGGGCTAGAGCTGGAGTAGGGATAGTGATTTGGGCAAGGGGAGGAGTGGAAATCTTGTTGGGGGTAGGGGTGAAGATTTGTGTGGCAGTTGTTGTGGAGATTGATGGAGAAGTGGAGACTGGCGGTGAAGTGGTGACTCTAGGTCTTGAAGTGAGGAATTGGGCCAGTGTTGAAGTGAGGACTGCGGTTGGAATTCGGATTGGACCAGAGGTTGACCTTGAGGCATGACCAAAGGTCATCCTCGATGTGGATACTGTGTGTGAGCTTGGGGTGGAAACTATGGGTGAGCTTGAGGCAGGAACAGAGCTTGAGTTTGAGGTGGAGACAGAGATTTGAATTGAGGTGGGAACTTGAGTTCGGCTTGGCGCAGGAATAGCAGTTGGGGTTGTGGTAGGGAACTCAGTCTTAGTGTCTGCTTTTAATGTTGCGGTGGAGTCCTCAGCTTTGGTAGACAGAGAGGCTTGGCTGGTGCAGACAGCAGAGGTGGCCACAGTTTGAGGCTTAGTGGGGGTAGACTGGGCTAGTGGCTCTGTGTCTGCAGCAGCAGTGTCAGACAGGGAACTAGCTTGGCTGGTGGTGCTGGCAGTGGGGGCGTTTGAGATCTTTCCTGCACCCACGGCATTTTTGCACCCAAAGTTTTTGCGGGGACGACCTCTCTTGCGTTTTGCGGAGAAGGGGGGGCTCCCCTCCTCACTTGGTAAGTTAGGGTGGGGAGGGGATAGATGCTCTGGCTGGGGTTCCACCACCCTGAGGGGAGTCTTAGGGGGTCGGCCCCTCTTTCGTTTCAACGGCGGGATCGAGTTAGCAACATTAGTGCCCGAGGACGCGGTGCCTTCATTTCCTGGCTGAGTGTCCATTTTCCTGTGGTAGTTCCCTCCTCTCCCTCGGCCCAGACCCTGCTCTCCTAACTGGGCCGCCACGCGAGACTCACTCTCAAGCCGCCGCCGCACCGGCAGGTTCCTCAGCACCGGCATGTCAGGGGAGTGGTGAGGTGGGGAATAAGGAGGGTAGTTTCTGGCAGGATGGGTGTGTCTTAAAAGGTCCTCTGGGAGGTTGGTGATCTTTGAGGAGTATTTTGAGGCCGTCCCTTTATCTTTCTCTTTGGGGGACTGGTTGGTTTTGTCAGGGGCCTGGGATGTAGCGTCTCCGCTTGGCACATCTGAGCCTCGGCCCGACTCTGCGCGCTCCGTCTCCTCTGATGAGCCTCCTCCCGTTCCGCTGCCTCTCCTCCTCTTCCTGGGCTCCTTGTCCTCCACCACTGTCACCAGGCGACCAGGGAGCTTCCGCAGGACCTTGGCCGACGGAGAATGTTCCGGGAGGCCTAGCAGGACCTCCCCGTCGGCTGACTGGCGCTTGCGTGGCGACCGGGAGAGAGAGCACACCAAGGGGGGAGACAGGGACTTCTGGTCCCTGCTGTCATAATCCCTGGCCTGGGCAGAGTATGACTGGTGGTCCACCGGACACATGGAATCCAAGGAGACACACTCTCCCTGCTCCCTCCTGGGTGACTCAGTGTCCGACTCCCTTGGTTGTGTCAGTGGTTTCCCAGCTGGAGGACTGGTGGCAGTGGAAGGCACTGAACTGGAGTGGGACTGGGTCCGGAGAAGTGGCGCTGCCGCCCCGGATATGAGACTGGAGTCTCGAGGAGAGGCAGTGGTTGTCGCTGCAGGTTTGGCAGATTCCTGGAGCCTTGATGAGTTGGTGTGGACTCTTGGGTGCTCTGTGTGAGCCGGGGTGGTGGTGTCTTTGGTCCCCCCTCGTCCTCTCAGAGCAGAGCGGAGTCTTTCAGGCACTTCTCTGGGGGTGGGGGTTGGGGTGTCGGGCTCTGGGGAGGCCGTGGTCCCTCGGAGCCTGCCGCTGGTCCTGGTGGAGGGGGCGCCTTTCTCTTTGTGTTTGCGTGGGCGGCGGCCCGACCCGGGAGTGGAGGGCTCCTCTACTGGCTGTGATGAGAAGTCCTCGTCGTCGTTGTCTGAGGAGCCTGCTTGCAGCTTCAGGCCCTCCTCCTTTGCCTGGTCCAGCCCCTTCCTGGCAGCCTCCACCTGCTCCTGTAAACACAGAGCAGAGAGATGGGCAGTCGCTAGTGATTTTTATTTTAACTCAGGTCTGTAATAGGGTGAACCCATTAAACATGGACACATGTCAAGCTTTCTTAAATGCACTGAGAATTAGCAAACTTACCTCTGCTTGCTTTAATTCCTCCTTGCACACATCCTCCAGTGAATCCTCTAGGAAGTTCATAGCATAGCGTTCTATAGGAGTTAGCTGAGACGCGGGGGAAAAAAACAGGCCGTCAGATTTGCTCCACATCGTCAAATAACAGATGGGATAGGCCAAAAACAGGGATATTGAGCAACAATCACCTGCTCCACAAGAGCCGCTATCTCCTGCTCGGCCTTGGAGAGCTCCTCTTCTTCTGGGTCCCTCCCTTCACCAGCCTCGTCCAATGGGATGGCCTCGTTGAACTCTGCCAGTTCAGCTACCTGCTCTGCTTTGGCTTGGGAGGCGGCCACTATGTCCTCCTCATCCTCGGCACGACACAGGGCCTGTGGCAGAGAGAGAAAATTAGTTTATGGGAACAGTGCCACCTGGAGTAAGATGTTTGCTGACTTAAATAACACAATCATTTGATCTCTAATAATCAAGTTTATTCATTGTATTTTCAAATCTTGTTCGTATGGAGTCCGTGCTGATCCAAACACTCAGGTGCTAGTCTCTGGGTCTCTTCCAGACTCCTGCTGCTGTATGTTGTGGTATAAACAGGCGTCTATGGTCTGAGAAACACCTGCTCTGAACACACCAGTAAACATCCTATACATCCTGTTATTGCCAGTGTGTTGGTTGTGACTGACCTGCTCCAGGATGGTGGTGCTCTGTTTGTTGACAGTCTCCTCTTCCTCAGGCTGGGGCACAGAGAGCTCCACGATCATCTCCTTCTTCTCCCCCTCCGTCACATCAAATAGTTCCCTGATGGTTTGCTGAGAGGAGAGAGAGGAGCGTAGTTCGTTTTTGAACTGCCCTCAAGTCAGAGCAAATGGACGACGTCAAAGACTAGTGTCAGTGGAGACGTACCTGTCTGAAGAAAGCAGTGGTGAAGTTGCCTCCTTCGATCGCCATGTCTCCCAGCATCCTCTTCTGGTTGGCCTTCTTCAGGATGTTCTCCTCCACCGTGCGCTCACTGATCAGCCTGGAAGGGGGGGGGAATAGTCACACCAGACCTTCAAACACACATTGTCATACCTTCGGAGTCGAAGTACGAGGACAGCTCATGCCGTTTCTGGAGACTTTCAGGGGAGGGTTTCAACTGGGCACCTGTAGATGTGGACATCGCGGGTCTGTCCGATGCGGTGGCAGCGGTCCTGGGCCTGGGCGTCCATGGTGGGATTCCAGTCACTGTCGTAGAACACCACCGTGTCGGCGCCTGTGAGGTTCACCCCCACGCCGCCGCTACGCGTGGACAGGATGAAGCAGAAGATGCGGTGGTCAGCGTTGAAGCGATCCATCAAGGACTGAGAGGGAGAGAAAGATGTATGATGGACACAGGAGAAACAAATGTTTTTGGTTTTCAACCGACAGTCAGCATCTGTTAGCAGTTTCAGCACAGTGTTGAACTCCGGGTCAATTCCATTCAACTCAAGAAACCAAATAGCCGGAAAATTCCTTCAGGAATGGAATTGACTCCTACTGACTGAGTTTGCTGAAGACCAACACAACAACAGAATCCCATAGAGCTCAGGAGTCACAGCGCCACTCACCTGTCTCTGCTCGACACGGGTGCTGCCGTCCAGGCGAAGGTAGATGTGCCCATGGTAGCCAAGGAACTGCTCCAGCACGTCCAGCATGCGGGTCATCTGGGTGAAGATGAGCACGCGGTGTTGGCCCTCCTTCAGCCGTCGCAGCAGAGTGTGGAGCGTCTGCAGCTTACCTGCCCACACACACACCACAGTGTTATTGTCCAAAGGCTGTATTGAGTTAAAAACACTTTTTTCCCCCCTCAGACAAATGCCTCAATGTCTTCAACTGAAAGACACGCTGCTCTGGAGAACTGAACCCAGAGACACAGAACCCGAGCCAGACCCAGTGAACCCAGAGAGACTGTGTCCCATCATTGAAGTAACAACACTTCTAGTTAACACAGTGGCTTTTCGTGTCATGGTGTGTGCAAACACACAGCCAAAAAGACTCTGCATGGTCAATCCAATGTCTGCAATGGCTGGACCGCATTTGCTGCAATACGGCCCCCGCAGAAGTCAGAGCATTCATTTATCTTGCGATCTTTCAGCAAGCTGTCATACGCATTCAATAAATTAGTCTGCACCGCACCACTCGTAGTTATTCAGTTCTAACAACTTCTAAATGTTATGCAGCAAAAAGTCAAACATACTGAACAAAAATATAAAAAGCAACAATTTCAAAGATTTTAACAGAGTTACAGGTCATTAAGGAAAATCAGTCATTAGGCCCTAATCTATGGATTTTACATGACTGGGCAGGGGTGCAGCCATGGGTGGGCCTGGGAGGGCATAGGCCATAGGTCCCCCTCAGACAATCCCACAGGTGAAAAAGACAGATGTGGAGGTCCTGGGCTGGCGTGGTTACAGCTCTCGTGGATATTCCTGCAGTCAGTGTGCCAATTGCACGCTTCCCAAAAACATTAGACATCTGTGGCAATGTGTTGTGTGACAAACAAGTGGCCTTTTATTGTCCACAGCACAAGGTGCACCTGTGTAATGATCATGCTGTTTAATTAGCTTCTTGATATGCCACACCTGCCAGGTGGATGGATTATCTTGGCAAAGGAGAAAAGCTCACAGGGATATAAACACATCTGCACAAAATTGAGAATTTTTTTTTTTGTGCGTGTGGAAAATTTCAGGGATTTTTGGGACCAAAACATGGGACCAAAACTTCCCAGTTATGTTTTCCCGTGTATATCCAAATCGGATTTTAGTAACCACATTGTGGGCTTGTTCTATACATCAAAATCACCATGACAGACCTAAGAAATATCAACTTTGTTAGATCAGATTTGTTGAATGTGCGCCAATCCAGCGTCTTTCTACCCCACGGTCTGCATTCTATCCCCATTATCTCCCAATTTCTTTCCAGAAGTTCAAACTCATTTTCCTGTCTTGGAAATCCCTACACGAGGTATCATAAAGACATCTTTATTTGTGAGCTTGTTCTGATAGCCTTTCGTCAAAGTTCTCCATGTTTGTTGTCAAGAAAGTGAGTTTGTGTTTACATAGGATGTACCGGCCCCAACTATTGTTCTAAGCTGACATATGGAATTGTTTTAAGATGGATCATTTAGCCATTTGATTTAGAATTTTAAGACCCCTTCAGGTATCCACAAAAAAATAGAAAACAATTATTTAATAAAACACATTCTTAAATGTAAAAAAAAAAGACAGTAAAAAAAATGTCATAAGGAATAAGGTTTTGAAGTGTCTGTCCGATATCTAGACATTTTGAACCACTTTAGGGTAGGAACAAAACTACCTCCACACTGCCATTTTTTTTTTTAAACCTGTAACGGTTACTTTAAAAAAAGTCCCGTGACAATTGAGGGGGGGTCATAGATCATAGTGGGATCACATTAGTTAGTAAACCAAACGGTTCGGATGCGTCCAAACAAGTTGGCACGTCAACGGCACCGACTTCAGACGAGTTCCCTTGCGCTTGAGACCACCCTAGTATTCGTGAGAGTCTCCCCTTTCCATAGAGTGTTCATTTTTTAACTCTTCTATTTTTTTTAGATTGACGCACTGGTGTGTCGATCGACTCTAGGGTGTTAAGTCCTATAGAACAAACAAGTGTGATGTCTGAGGAGTGGGGCCTCACCGCAGTCGTACTGGATCAGCCTCAGGTCAGGGAAGTGGGTCCTCATGTTGCACTGGATGCGGTGCAGACTTCGTGTGAGCGGGACCACCTGGGAGGAGAGCAGCGAGGTGAACATGGCCTGCTTGTGGCTCAGAGATGGAGGGGGGTGGCAGCTGTGCATGGTGATGGTCGGAGCCTCCACCGGTGGGATCACAAACGTAAACCTGGAGGAAAAAAAAAAAAAAAAAAATCAGGTAGGCATCACAAGAAAGATAAACAGAAAGTGTTTAAAAACAGACACTGGATTTAACTAATGAAGGGCTTGGTGATTTGTTTTTTAAATTTTTAAACAGGTGTTAGTGAAGGGCTAGAACAAAAATCTAGACTGTCTAGTGATTCCAGACAATGGAAAGCAGCAGTCAGTTTGTTACCTTTCTATCACATCTTTGAGCAGCTGCAGTCTGTCCTCAGTGGTGTGGATGGCCTCCCTCAGGGCGCAGCTTTGGTCCCAGTAGTCCACGGTGCTGTGGGACTGGGCGAACAAGCAGGCGGTGTGGCCCGAGCGGCCCCACTGACCCAGGGCCCTGGGGGCCGGAGCAGGGCAGGAGCCCGGGAGGAAGGTGAGGAAGTCCAGCACCTCATGGCCGTACACGGGCTTGGCGCTGCAGTGCAGGTCATTGATCCGGATGATTTGGGCCAGGCGGCTGTCTCGCTGCTTCTTGCGGCTGTCTGCCAGCCATGACTGACAGGGAGGAAAGGAACAGTTTGTCAGTTGATAAGACAGAAACAATTAAAGAGGAGCTCCAAAGGACTGAAAACAACCTTGTTCTTTTCTTTAACCTCCCGTTTTGGACTCAACGCGTCAATGTATGGCTCATACATGAATAATAAACCATCTGCAGTTCTCTCCCAGCGGCAAAAGGCACAGAATCACATTTTAACTTGGCATAATTTAGTGCATGAGAGACACGCTCGTTCATGTAGTGAGTGAGCTCACTGAAATGAGTGGGATTGCCTTATTACATGCACTTAACATTAGTTATTTTGATCACAGCAAAAACACTTCAATCACATCCTTGCATCATTCTCTTTCAATAGGCTACATTGATCTGGAAACCAAGCAGAAAATGATGTGCGCTATTGATGGTAATGTAGCCAAACAAATACATTAGAAAACAATTGTCAAACTTATCAGAAACACCATGTGTCTCCTAAATGCTGCCGCCTGTATATTTTGTTTGAATTTTGGAATATATTGCGGGAATCACAGACACAACTCTCGAGAAATGTATACTGCAAATTTCACATACTTCAAGAAATAAATAAAGTACCTTTCTATTTTACAACCATCCATCCAAATCAAATAATTCCATGCCATCTGTCCTTATAAACATGCAGACAGGTATTCATTCCATGATATGTAACAATCCAACACTGCAGTTGATTTTCAGCAATCATAATTTATCACGTACGCAAATGCAATATATAAATTATTACACAGCTTTCAAGGAGTAGGACATTTGATGCAAACCAAAGTAAGCTATAACTTTTCCATAAGTATACAATTACATCCTCACAATTGCTTTCTTGCCATACTAGTCTGTACAACAAGGAATAAGCCACAACCAAACTTGAGGGACATTGGGCGAGTTAGTTTTACATGGCCCAGTGCCAGCACCAGGCCATGCAAAACTAACTCGCCCAATGTTGATTGGCAGGTGGAATGATGTCCAATGAGGTTGCAAGGTTAAAGTGGGAGGCGGGATCAGATCGGCACAGCATTGTCAAAAAAAATATACAAAAAAGTTATGAAGTCTCTTTAAAGGAACATGACAGGAGTCAGGTTAAGAATTATGCTGTGGACTGATGACTGACATAACTCAAGAAGATACTACTGTGGGATATGCTAGAAAATATGACAACCTCATTACTACCTACATGGTGATTTAAACAAGTAGCAAGGGGGGGGGGGGGTTAGTAAAAGAAAAAAGTAGTGGAAGTACCATGTAGAAGGGGGAGCGAGGATGTGGGCGAGGTTGTGCCCGAGGTCGAGGGGGGACAAATCCACCAACATGGGACCCTGATTTAGGAACTGCTGATTTAGTGCCGCTGCTCTCCTCACGTGTTGACAAAGAATTCAGACGAGCTAGAGAGGAGAAGTGACTTGTTCAATACAGGGATTGTAAATACAGAAACAGTTTTCAAATGACTTGCATTCATCAACTCACCTTTCTGTTCTGTGCTGGTTTCTGCTGGCCCCTTTACTACTTTCAGCACTGGGCAAGGGGGCTCCTGCTGACTGGGGGCTGGCGTAGGGTTCTGAAGGGGGGCAGGAGTAGGGGTTTGAGGAGGGGCTGGGATAGGGATTCGAGAAGGGGCTGGGATAGGGATTCGAGGAGGGGCTGGGATACGAGGAGGGGCTGGGGTAGAGGTTCTAATTGTGACCGACGTAGGGGTTCTAGGGGGGGCCAGGGTGTATTGAGCTGTGGCGGGTCCGGGGTGGCAATATGCAAGGGGGGATCTCAGAGCAATGTTGGTATTGGCATGGTGGTGTATGGAGGGTGATGCCTGGGGGGCTACGCGTGGAGAAGGGGGCACTGCCAGGGTGGGTACACCTCCTCCTTCCTTACTTGACTGGCGTACCACGATCTTCACGATCCCAGAGCTGGTCACCACGGAGGAGGGCACTGGAGAGGAAAGACGAGTAAGAACATGACCATCCATGAACCGCTTAAAAACAAGTCCAGGGTAAAAGACGGCTAACCAGAGAAGATCAGATCAGTGACCGTAGTCTTGAAGGGGGACGCTGCTGTACCTTGAGAAGCGTTGAGAGGCAGCTGGATTTCCGAGGGTGCGGGAGAGGGGGTGGCAGCATGGGTGTTGGCTGAACTGAACACTGCTACCTGGGCTGGCTGGCTGATGAGGTGGTGCTGCCCTCCGCTGGTCACCAGATGCATGAAGTTACCTGCGGCGCCCACTGTTAGAACCCATTTAGACACTCCTGTCAGCGCAGTATAGGATAGACACTGTACCACTAAATTGAATAGAACACCAAGATGGCTGCCTATATCAACACATAAGAGTTTTATTACATGGGCAATTCATATGATACTTTAGTTACTGTTAGGATCTGAGTAGACCTTGTACTGGGCGTGGAGGGGCCACAGGGACCTGGTGGAGCTGGGTTCCAGACAGGGTGAGCTTGTTGCCCTGCAGCTGGAAGGTAACAGGCTTACTGCCCTGGCACGACGACACAGGACGCCCAGCCAACGAGGCCAGGTGGGCAATACTCACCACCTCCCCAGCTAAGATGGAGAAAGAGAGAGTCATTAAAGAAATGCTGACGAGGGTAATTTCACCAGTAGGAATACACTTTTTTTTTTAATAAAGGTAATCCAGTGCATTTTCAGTTTGTTCTTATGCACTGTTCACACACATTGGTTGCCCGATAGTGTTTGAGAGAATGGCAGGTAACTCACAGGGAAGTCGGGCCTGCATGTCAGGGCTGAGCAGAACCCGTTGAGTCATGACGTTGCTGGAAGTAGGGGTGGAATGGCTGGCGGGGTTACAGGAGGCGGTGGGCGAGTGCACAGCCAAGACTGGCATTGGGGAGCCAGACCTCACGACAGTTCCCACCGCACAGGGGCCGCTGGGGTGCACAGGCGGGCGTGAAGGGGCAGTGGGTGCCACTGAATACACCGCTGAGGGTTCATGGAAACAAGGGAAGAGAAGACAGGATTATTTTAGATCTGGGTTGTGTAGAATACAATAGTGTGTCTGGCTGTGTAGAAGTTTCCACAAGAAACGTTGAACGGAATTGCATGTTAAAATCGGACCGTAAAAGAAAAAAAACGGGGGAAAAAAACACTTGGATCGTGTTGATCTTTTCAATGTCAAATCAGCAACTATTCATGTATTATTTACTCCTAAATCCATGCTATTTAGTACTAACCTTGTTGGACTAGAGGTGAAGGGGTGAGGGTTGGGGTCACATCCTGGATGAGACGGGGCCGTGGGGCCTGAGCAGCAGGGGTGACCGGGCAGGGGAGACGAGGGTTGTTCACCACCAGCACTGTGCAACCATCAGCCTTAGGTAAGGGCTGGAACATCCTGTTGACCTTCATACGGACAGGTTTGGGGCGGGGAGGAGGGTCGGGGGACTCCATGACCTCATGGATCAGCTGGCGGCTGACCTTCCGTCGGGGCAGAAACACGTCGGCCTTGTACCTGGACACGCTGGCCTCTAGACCCACCAGGTCAAACAAAGACAGGTCACCGCGCTGAGGGACAGAGGAGTGGAGGGGTTCGGTTATGGAGGTTTAGATACATATAAAAATGCATTTTATATGTATCTAAAATGTTTATATGTGCATACACACACTAACCTTGAATGGGGAGCTCTCCAGGGCTCTCTGAACCAGGGAGGCCGTGTGGAAGACGATGGGCTTGGTGATGAAGGGGGAGTGGATGGGCCGCGGGTCAAACAGGTTGGGGTGGTTACACACTTTACGGAGCTGCATCAAGATGTTGATCACAGACATGAAGTGACCGCTGGCCAGCGTTTCCCGGGTGCTAAGAGAGAGAGCGATAGAAAGGGAGAGAAATACAGTGAGATGACGAAAAAGAAAAGGGGAATTCCTATACAATGCTAACTTGTAGATGATCTAAGCAACAGTAGCTGTTTAAAGTACAACATCATAGATGTAAAAACATTCTGGGAAATGTTAGGAATAGGACTGCACAGTTCATTAGCTAATTACTGGCAGATTTTCAAACCAATGAGCCCTCCTGCAATGCATTAATTTGCTTCCAGTAACACCCTTGTCTATAGGTACTTACGAGGCCTGTGCCATGAAGTCATCGTAGAGGAAGCGCTGTCTCTTGGACAGACGGCAGCGCACCACATGCTCATATTTTTTAGGCATCTGCTTCTCCACATCCACCTTGAGTCTCCTCAACAGAAACGGCCTGAGCACCTGGAAGGGGAAAACAAAAAGTGGTGATATGTCGGGTTAGGGAACAGAATAGATTTCAAAACATCTCAAATGAGCACAAACATCTAAAACAGTTCATGGTGATAAATTGTACATTCTTATTTAACAGATAATCTGGACCCTCCTAAATATTCAGACCAATCCACCCCCTCTTGACCACCTGCGTGTGTTCCTCCATCTACGGCAGCCTGAGTTCTTACCTTATGTAACCTCTTGACCAGGCCCTCATTGTACTCCTGGCTGCCCTCGATCATGCCGGTGAGTGGGTTGGAGAACCACTCCTTAAACTCCCGGTGAGACTGGAAGACGTGGGGCATGAGGAAGTGCATCAGGGACCACAGCTCCATCAGGCTGTTCTGCAGCGGGGTTCCCGTCAAGAGCAGGCGCCTCTGACTGGGGCCAGGAAAAAAAAACATAGAAGACGTTATAATGACCAGAGGTTGTGACTAAAGATTTTTGTATTCTACTGGACTAAGAACTTTCAGCTTTTGTTGTCATAATTTTGACTGATATTAGTAAAGGAAGAATGCAGAGAAATGGAAGCACTTGTCTGAAGGTTTTTAGAAAACGCTAGAAGAATCCTTTGTGTTATTATTATTATTTATTCATTCATAAATTAGGATTATGATGTTCAATGGCAACAGTTATACTGGGCATCTACAACCATCTCCTCCCTCCTCCCTTAGTGCGGACCTGTTGAAATTGAGCAGGCTCTGCCAGCGCTGGGACTTGAAGTTCTTGATGTTCTGGGCCTCATCCAGGATGAGGTAGCGCCAGGACTTGCGACGGAAGGCCTGGTGGTCCTGCAGCACCAGCTTGTAGGAGGTGATGCACACATGGAAGGCGTTGGGCTTGGTCCAACCCTGAAAAAAAGAGGATGTTTTTATTAGCTTATCGAAAGGATCTGGCACTTGAATTGATCCACTTCAAGTGGGCCAGGGCTTTTATCCACTTCAGTATGCAAGACTGACTTTTTGTTCCGTTGGAATGAGACACGGAGCACCAGAAAGGAGATGAGGCAGCGCCAGTGAAGATTATTTTGGAACTCGCAAGGGAAAAGGATAAGAGGTTGCCAAAGAAATACCTGGAGGCAGGAGCTTAAGGCAGACAATTAGAAAATCGGCAAAGGGTGAAACAAGATGGAGAAGACTGCCCAGAACAGAGTGCGCTGGAGAGGGGTCATCGTGAGGAGCGATAGGCCCGAGTTAGTAAGTGCCAGTGACGATTTGTATCCATTTACGAGGGGATTTGGTGATTGTTTACCTGTCTCTTGAGTTTCCTCTCCTTCTGACTGCCGTAATAAGTGAGGATTTTGAATCCAGGACACCAGCGCTTCAGCTCCATCTCCCAATTCAGCATCACACTGGTTGGCACGATAATAAGATGGGGCCCCCAGTTACCTGAACAACCAACTTGATTTAGTATCCGATATATAGGTTGTGTACATCTCTTCTATTGTCCTGGTAAAACGTTGAAATGTTAGTGTATGAATGACTCAATGTCTTTACCCTTCTCACAGGCGAGGTGAGCTAGCAAGGCGATCGTCTGGATGGTCTTCCCCAGGCCCATCTCGTCAGCCAGGATGCCGTTGAGCTTCTTCTCGTACATGGTGACCAGCCAGTCCAGGCCGATGTGCTGGTACTCACGCAGCTGGCCCACCAGCAAGAACGGAATGGGAGTCTTAACCTATTGACGAAGAACAAACAATAAAGCAAAAACAGGTTTTTAGAAATGTTAGCAAAAGTATATTTAAAAAAAAAACTTTAATAGCCATTTACATAAGTATTCAGATCCTTTACTCAGTACTTGGGTTTGACTCTACATTATTCTTTGCAGATCCTCTCAAAGCTCTGTCAGGTTGGATGGGGAGCATATCTGCACAGCCTATTTTCAGGTCTCTCCAGAGATGTTAGATCAGGTTCAAGTCCGGGCTCTGGCTTGGCCACTCAAGGATATTCAGAGACTTGTCCCGAAGCCACTCTTATGTTGTTTTGGCTATATGCTTAGGGTCGTTGTCCTGTTGGAAGGTGAACCTTCACCCCAGTCTGAGGTCCTGAGCACTCTGGAGCAGGTTTTCATCAAGGATCCCTCTTTACTTCGCTCCGTTCATATTTCCCCTCGATCCTGACTAGTCTCCCAGTCCCTCCCGCTGAAAAACATCCTCACAGCATGATGCTGCCACACACCATGCTTCACCGTAGGGATGGTGACAGCTTTCCTCCAGACATGATGCTTGGCATTCAGGCCAAAGAGTTTCATGTTGGTTTCATCTGACCAGAGAATCTTGTTTCTCATGGTCTGACACTCCTTTAGGTTCCTTTTGGCAAACTCCAAGCAGGCTGTCATGTGCCTTTTACTGTGGAGTGGCTTCTGTCTGGCCACTCTACCATAAAGGCCTGATAAGTGGAGTGCTGCAAAGATGGTTGTCCTTCTGGAGGGTTCTCCCATCTCCACAGAGGAACTCTGGAGCTCTGTCAGAGAGACCATCGACCACCTCCCTGACCAAGGCCCTTCTCCCCTGATTGCTCAGTTTGGCTGGGCAGCCAGCTCTAGGAAGAGTCTTGGTAGTTTCAAGAGTCTTCCATTTAAGACTGATGGAGGCCACTGTGCTCTTTGGGGACCGTCAATGCTGCATAAATGTTTTGGGACCCATCCCCAGATCTGTGCCATGACCCAATCCTGTCTCAGAGCTCTACAGACAATTCCTTCAACCTCATGGCTTGGTTTTTGCTCTGACACGCACTGTCATCTGTGGGACCTTACATAGACAGGTGTGTGCCTTTCCAAGTCATGTCCAATCCATTGAATTTACCAATCATGTTGTAGAAACATCTCAAGGATGATCAATAGAAACAGGATGCACCTGAGCTCAATTTTGAGTGTCATAGAAAATGATCTAATACTTATATAAATAAGGTGTTTATGTTTAGAATATTTTATCAATGTGCACATTTTTTTAAAATATGGAACCAACTCCATATTAACACCCGTGATTTTGGAATGAGATGTTCGACAAGCAGGTGTCCACATACTTTTGGTCATGTAGTGTATTTTGCTATTGGAGGACAGGCTTATTGTAATGGCTAGAACGGAATGAATGGAACAATATGAACCTTTCCCTTAAGTCAACTACAAACTAATAGCAAAGGATCCTTGTTTGATCATCTGGCCAGTGTTGTAGGGCATGGGTTACCCACCTTGGTTGTGGCTAGGGTGTAGCCTTTGGGTTGCAGGCTCTCTGCAGTAGCAGCAATGTGGCTGATCTCCTTCTTGGGCCGCGGGCCGGTTGGGAGAGGGGGACTGTGGTCACCCTCCTTCAGCAGGATTTCCATCCCTTCGTCGCACTCATCTTCATCACTGTCCTCTTCATCATTGTCAATTACCTCTTCCTCACCACTGTCCTCATTATCTGGTGAGTGATTAGGTGAGAAGAGGGGTAATGCAGTGAGCATGGTATAAAATCAGGACAAATGCACTAGCCTGACAGTCAAATCCATAAGGTAAAAGGCCCTGGGAAAAGTAGGTTTTTGGTTTGTAGGTCCATCTACAGTATCAATTCAATCTGAAAGCTCAGTGTGAAGCTTCGTACAGTTTTCACTAGGTTAGAGAGCAAAGATTCTGTTTTGTTACAGTGGGCAGTACCTGAGGTGGTGATGTTGCTTTCCACGTCACTTTTGTCTTCCTCGCTCTCCTCTTGCTCGTCTACAGAATTTTCAGACTCATCGGAGCTGGCAGGAGAGGCGGATGCCGAGGGCTCCTCGAAATCAGAGGCATACGCTCCTTTGTACTTCTCCACCAGCTCCTCCACAGTCATGTCACCTGGGAGGGGAATTGGAAGAAAATGAAGTTTAGAATGGTCTTGAATAAGTTTGTAATGACAATAGCTGAAAAACAACTAGACAGCACATTGGACTCAACATCTGTGCAGCAGATACAGCTGTTATACTATTTTAGTAATGTGGGAGGTTACCTTCTTTGGCCAAGTCATCCAGCTCGCCCGCGTGATCTGCTTCCCCCTCCACCACCTCTTGGGCTGCGATGGTGTCCTCCTCATCTTCAGCTGAGAACCACAGACAGGGACAAATAATTACACAATACTCACAACCAAGTCAACATATTGACAAGTGAGCTACTTTACATGCACATAGCATTCACTGCAATTGGATAACAAGGCCTCACTTACCATCCTCTTCGTTGGCTGTGAACTCTGCGTCTTCGTCCACTGTTGTGGACGAATTGTCTGAGCACTCTTCTTCCGAGCCCTGTGGAAGGAACAAAGTCAGTCTCCACCAAATAACAACATTTACAAAAGTATGAACAATTAGGTTAATGTGCACCAGCTTATACAAAGGAAGGGCATGGGAATGCAGTACGCATGTGTTTGAGTGAGGGGCTCTGCCCAGTCTCCTGTGTCAATGGTACCCACCTGTGAAAGGGGCCGTTTGAGGGTGCTGAGCAGCTCTGCCAGGGACATGGTCCCCTCCTGTCTTAGCAGCTCAATCTCCCTCCTCTGGGTCTCAGGGTCATTGCCATCCTGTTCCTCCTCCACTTCGATGGTCTCCTCATCATCCTCCTCCTCACCACCACACGGGGGCTCAAAGTCTCTGTCTGCAGACGGAACGAAGGAAGAGAGGAACGTTAAACCTGGTCTCCAATTGGCCAGTCTGTTAAGGCACCTGGGCTAGAAACTGTGCAGGACACTGCATCATGCTTATTTGAAAAGCATTGAACAGTCTCCAATCTCTGGCAAACCTTCGCTTCCATTATGCTAACTACTAAATCACATCTGATGACTGGAATGTCACTGCACTTCAGAGATGCAACAATTGCATCGTTTCTGGTCTGAAATTGAAGGCAGGAGATGACGGTCCTTTTGCCTTGGGCAATTCCACCATAACGGAATTACGCTGAGAATCAGTTTTGCACTTTAACCCATAAGAGTCTAAGCCCGGTCTAAACCGGGGTGGGTTCTACTGAGCTACAGTGCTGTGAAAAAGTATTTGCCCCTTTTAGAATTGGCTCTACTTTTGCATATTTTTTTTTAATACTGAATGTTATCAGATCTTCAACCAAAACCTAATATTAGACAAAGGGCAACCAGAGTGAACAAATAACACAACAATTACATACTTATTTAATGTAGTTAATAAACAATGTTATGTAACACCATATGCCCGCGTGAAAAAGTAATTGCCCCCTTATACTCAATAACTGGTAGTGACTCCTTTAGCTGCAATGACTCCAACCAAACACTTTCTGTAGTTGTTGATCAGCCTCTCATTTACATTTACATTTAAGTCATTTAGCAGACACTCTTATCCAGAGCGACTTACAAATTGGTGCATTCACCTTGTGACATCCAGTGGAACAGCCACTTTACAATAGTGCATCTAAATCTTTTAAGGGGGGGGTGAGAAGGATTACTTAACCTATCCTAGGTATTCCTTAAAGAGGTGGGGTTTCAGGTGTCTCCGGAAGGTGGTGATTGACTCCGCTGTCCTGGCGTCGTGAGGGAGTTTGTTCCACCATTGGGGGGCCAGAGCAGCGAACAGTTTTGACTGGGCTGAGCGGGAACTGTACTTCCTCAGTGGTAGGGAGGCGAGCAGGCCAGAGGTGGATGAACGCAGTGCCCTTGTTTGGGTGTAGGGCCTGATCAGAGCCTGGAGGTACTGAGGTGCCGTTCCCCTCACAGCTCCGTAGGCAAGCACCATGGTCTTGTAGCGGATGCGAGCTTCAACTGGAAGCCAGTGGAGAGAACGGAGGAGCGGGGTGACGTGAGAGAACTTGGGAAGGTTGAACACCAGACGGGCTGCGGCGTTCTGGATGAGTTGTAGGAGTTGTAGGGGTTTAATGGCACAGGCAGGGAGCCCAGCCAACAGCGAGTTGCAGTAATCCAGACGGGAGATGACGAGTGCCTGGATTAGGACCTGCGCCGCTTCCTGTGTGAGGCAGGGTCATACTTTGCGGATGTTGTAGAGAATGAACCTACAGGAACGGGCCACCGCCTTGATGTTAGTTGAGAACGACAGGGTGTTGTCCAGGATCACGCCAAGGTTCTTAGCGCTCTGGGAGGACACAATGGAGTTGTCAACCGTGATGGCGAGATCATGGAACGGGCAGTCCTTCCCCGGGAGGAAGAGCAGCTCCGTCTTGCCGAGGTTCAGCTTGAGGTGGTGATCCGTCATCCACACTGATATGTCTGCCAGACATGCAGAGATGCGATTCGCCACCTGTCAGGTAGGACGCAATGTCGCTGTGGAGGAATTTTGGACCACTCTTCCATGCAGAATTGCTTTCACTTAGCAACATTCGGGAGTCTGAGCATGATCTGCTCCTTTCAAGTCCTGCCACAACATCTCAATTGGGATTAGGTCTGGACCAAAACTTCAAATTTGTTGCTTTTTAACGTTGACTTGATTGTGTATTTTGGATCATTGCCTGACAGAGCTTGAGAGGATCTGCAGAGAAGAATGGGAGAAACTCCCCAAATACAGGTGTGCCAAGCTTGTAGCGTCATACCCAAGAAGACTCAAGGCTGTAATTGCTGCTAAAAGAGCTTCAACAAAGTACTGAGTAAAGGGTTTGAAGGTCTGTTTTTTTATACTTTTGCAAAAATGTCTAAAAAACGGTTTTTGCTTTGTAATGTGGTATTGTGTGTAGATGGATCAATTTTAGAATAAGGCTGAGACGTAACAAAAAAAACGTGGACAATTCAAGGGGTCTGAATACTTTCGGAATGCACTGTACGTGTTCATGAGTCTCCTCTTTCTACAGTAGGGTCATATTAGTGTGTAGCCCAAACTGTTCGGACGCTACAGACAGAAGTTGGCAGATCGGCTGTATCGACTTCAGACGAGGCCCAAGACTCTTGTGGGGGTCGTAGAGCAAAACGGAGTCAACCGTCATGTGCGGTGGATTGAGACGCACCCAATGCAAAACAAATATATGTCTAACTTAAAATTGACAGATTTTTTTTTTTTTTAAATGGGGGTTTAAAATAGTGCTTTTCACAAAGTCTCAAAGCAACACATCCCATCACCAACGTGGCATTTTGCACCAGGATGCACAATACAGAGTACATTAGCTGAAGTAAGAGCAGTGGCTACAACAACCTCCTTATTTTGTAAATTATTCATGGTTCTCAAGTTATACCAGTGGAGGCTGAAGAGGGGAAGACGGCTCATAATAATGTCTGGAATTGAGTTAGTTGAATGGTATCAAACACATGGTTTTCATGCGTTTGATACCATTCCATTCACTCCATTCCAGCCATTATTATGAGCCATCCTCCCATCGGCAGCCTCCACTGGTATAACTAGAGAGCCTGAATAGTGGCAATCTGGATACTCAAGAAACAATTAGCAAAGAAACAGTTCTCACCATCTTCATCCACAACAAGAGGAAGAGATTTTTTGGGTGGTGAGGGTGCAGGTTCACTGTTCCCAGCCGGTGCCGTTTCCAGTGCCTGACTGAGGAGGTCAGAGTATTTCTCGGTCTGGCCCACGATGAAGTCCAGCTGGAGGTCCAGAGCCTTCTTCCTCTTCTCCTCTAACCGGGACTGCTGCTTGTACTGCACCACCTTCTCAACACTGCTCCAGAAGGCCCGGACCTCCTTGGCTATGTTGGAAGCGACTCGTCTGATTTTGGCGTGCTCGTCCCTCTTGGCCTTCTCCTCCTTCTGCCGCAGCTCCTCGTGATGTCGCATCACCATCCGCACCACCTGGAGAAACATGCATATCTAATTGAGTTATTTTTAACTTGTTGGACCTAACCTGAAATCATGGCAGTGGTTAAGCAAACAATAGGTAATACCAATCTCTCTGCAATATGGATGCCACTTTGGAGGGATGCCAAGTGGTGTAAAATAAAAGTGATAGAAGAGGGTTTCTTACCTTCCTGGCGACCCCTCTCTTCCACCTCCTCTCCTGGGCAAAGTCGGCCGAGAGCCACTGCATCTCCTCACACAGGTAGTCCCAGTGAACCTTGAGCCGAACCGGCTCCGTCAGGCGGGTCAGTCGCTTCATAGAGCAAAAGCCTTCCCTCTTCAACGCTACGGTCCTGCCCTCTATCTCCGCCTCCTACAACACATAGTTCACATCCGGAATTATAGAAATAAAGCAACTCAGATTGTTCCAGTCTAGACAGTTTATTAAGTGAAAAACTATTCACAGTTGACAATTTGGAACAAAGGTCAGAAGGATGAGCAGGAGACCTGGTCCAAATCAGAACACTGACTCACGTGTTTGGCTAGTTCAGCCATGTCTGCGTGACGCTCCATGCGGGGTCGATGGGGAGTGACAGGGTCCGATGGGGAGGAGCCTCCTGGGCCAATAGAGGGCGGAGAGAGGAACCTGCCCTGGGCACCTCGGAGAATGAGGGGAGTAGTGCTGGGAGTCCAGTCAATGAAGGATGATCGGCCGGGAGAGGGGTATGAAGTAGATGAGGAGGCGGGTGACAAACTTTTCGTGACCCTGTCTGCTATCCACTGGCGTACCTGGAAACGGAGGGAAAGGCAGCGAGAAGGAAATGAGGACTTTTGAGCAGGACCATAACAAGATTGCCTCGGTTCCAGTAGGAACAAACATGCATAGATATCACAGCTAAATCTGTCTCAAACATGTTGTATATCAAGCTATCAACAATTCTCTGATACCGTAGGCTATACCTCAAGAAATCACATGCTGCATTGAAAACAAAACAAACAAAAAAGTTTACTATTCTGTAGCCTACACCCATACACACTTTGCAGTGTACACAACCTGCTATCTCATGTAATCATTCAGTGATCAGCGAGCATCCTGCAAGTGTGATCTATCGGAGCGTCTGACACCCACCGCTTACCTTTGAGAAAAGGGCCTTTGTCTGCCCTGCTCTGTCTCTGCTCATGCTGGAAAACATACATGGCTTAAAACGTGGCCAACTTAATCACTAAAGCAGAACACTGCATATGAAAGATCACTGCATGAAACAAATGGAGAAACAATCTTGAGAACTGAGAATGAAATGCTATAATTGGAAAACAGTGAAAACATGCTGAAAGCGTTTTCCTGGCATCCGCCAAACCCAGATTTGTCTGTCGGGCTGCCAGATGGTGAAGCATGATTCTTCACTCCAGAGAACACATTTCCACTGCTCCAGAGCCCAATGGTGGCGAACTTTACACCACTCCAGCTTACGCTTGGCATTGCACATGGTGATCCTAGGCTTGTGTGACGCTGCTCGGCCATGGAAACCCATTTCATGAAGCTCCCCGACAAACCGTGTGTGACGTTGCTTCCAGAGCAACCGAGGACAGAATTTCAGCACTCAGCGGCCCCGTTCTGTCAACTTGTATGGCCTACCACTTCGCAGCTCAGCCGGGCAGAATTTGACGAACTGACTTGTTGGAAAGGTGGGATCCTATGATGTGCCACATTGAAAGTCATTGAGCTCTTCAGTAAGGCCAATGTTTGTCTATGGATTGCATGGCAGTGTGCTTAATATTATGGTGTGGCTGAAGGGGTGTCCACATACTTTTGTATACATAGTGGTAATTGCAGCACCGACACAGCCGGCTACATTTTACTACATTTAATCCTTCTGTAGCTCAGTTGGTAGAGCATGGCGCTTGGAACGCCAGGGTAGTGGGTTCGATTCCCGGGATCACCCATACGTAGAATGTATGCACACATGACTGTAAGTCGCTTTGGATAAAAGCGTCTGCTAAATGGCATATATTATTATTATTAATTAACCATAGCCATCAAGCTCCAAAGTCTTCAAAACTGAAAAGGGAGTTTATGTTCTCTCTGCTACTGCACAGCAAGCAGTACCGGTACTAGGTCCAAAAGGCTCCTTAACAGCTTCTACCCACAAGCCATAACACTGCTGAAACGTTCTTCAAATGGCTACCTGGACTATTTGCATTGACCATCTCTTTTTTTTTTTTACGTTGCTGCTACTCGCTGCTTATTATCTATGCAAAGTCACTTTAACCCTACCTACATGTACAGTACCAGTCAAAAGTTAGGGCACACCTTTTGGAACACCGAAAGTGTGCAAAGCTGTCATCAACGCAAAGGGTGGCTACTTTGAAGAATCTAAAATATTTTGATTTGTTTAACACTTTTTGGGTTACTACATGATTCCATGTGTGTTATTTCTTAGTTATGATAAAAAAAAAGTTCAAATAAAGCAAAAACCATGAATGAGTAGGTGTGTCCAAACTTTTGGCTGATACTGTACATATTACCTCGACTAACCTGTACCCCGCACATTGACTCGGTACCGGTACCCCCTGTATGTAGCCTTGTTATTGTTATTTTATTGTGTCGGTTTATATATTTATTTTACTTAAAACTGCATTGCTGGTTAAGGACTTGTAAGTAAGCATTTCATGGTAAGGCTAGATATTCCACCTGTTGTATTCTGCACGTGACAAATAAAATCTAAATTTGATTTATATATCTCCATTTCAGTTTTTGCTGAATTGAATATCACAGAATTGCATTTAAACACATTATGCCTTCATTATAAGCATAATAAACAACTATTCACACAGTAGCAAAATGTTTATTGTATGCTGCTTAAGAAAACTGTCAGAGCAAACATTAGCCCATCTTTCCTGCTAAAAGAAGGGTCTCTGTTGATACATATAATCGCTAATTTGGCAGCACATCTGAAGAAAACTGCTAAGCTACACAGAAAGCCATTTTGGGGCATACCTTGCTCACTGCTGGGTCGGGGTTGACCATGCTCCTGCGGCTAGCCTGGGCCTCCATTGCCAGGTCAGCCTCCTCATCACTGCTCTCCTCCGTGGGGCTGCTGAGCCCTGGGCCCTTCACACCGGCTAGCCATGGCCGGATGACAGGCGGTGGTCCAGACTGGCTCCCATCACTGGAGGAACTGGAAAGTTTACTCCTCGGCACATTGCCTGATGTTGAGGGCAACTTGGGGGCAGAGAGGCGCTTGGAAGACGCATTGATGATATTCGGAGGGTTTAGGGTTTGAGACACAGTCACTGCTTTGCCCGTGGATGTTTTGATTGGAGTTAAGGCCTCTTTGTCAGATTTGCATGGTGTGGGAGTAGATGGAGGGGTCATACGGGACTGGGTTGGGGTGTTTGTAGCGGGAATAGCAGGAGGTGCTGCTGTGGGTTCTCTCTTGACAGAGGACTCTGTCTGGTCTCTATGACTGCTTACAGGCATAGGCACAGCGACTGACACAGCTTTTGGAAGGCACTCTAATACAGGTGCTGTGTCTGAGCCACAGCTGAAGCTGCTAGTGCTAGCCTGCACCAGGCTGCTGCTCTGCTGCCTAGATACCCCCAACAATAAAGAGGGAGGATGTTTGAGGAGAGGGGTGTCCCCACGCTTTAGTAGGAGGAGTTTTGGGTCGATGATGCCAGAAGAGAGTGTGGACCGGGAAGCCTCTGGGTTGGCCTCGGTTGCTGTCACATTAACGGTACGATAAACATCCTGCTGGGTCTCCACTGGGGTTTCTGTCAGTGTTGGACAGGGCTGTGGATATTTGGTCCCTTCACGAGAAGAAACACAGGACTTGGGTTCTGTAGTATTTTGTAAGGTGGCTACATGTACCTTTTTTAGAGGACAATTCTGCTTTCTACCCTCTGGCAAGTGTATGGTAATTGGGGACGAGAGGACCTCAATACTGTGTTGACTGTTTGACTGTACAACAACCCCCTCTGTTAATTCATCCATTGGGGAGACAAGAGAAGATGTACTGGCCATTGCTCTCACTTCCGTTTCCCCTGGCAGCATTTGTGTGTCACTCAGACATGTGGCTGGGGAAATGCTCACCCCTCTATTGTCTGAGACAGCTGTGCTGGGCTCCAGACAAGGTAATGCAGCTTGTGTAAAGGTGTCCGTCTGTCCATCTGGAGTATCTGATACTGGGACAGTTTGGACGACACAAACCTCACTTGAATCTTCCAACACAGTATTGTCAATTTCAGTAGTTGTGTTTTCGGGCTCAAAATTCTGCCCTTCATCAGTCATCTCTACATCTTGTGTGGAAAGACGAGGGGTAAAGTCATTTCTATGCTGGATAATGACTTGATCATTGTCATTACTCGCTTGAGGGTGAGATAGCAGGCATATTTCTCGTTCCTCACTGGCTGTACAATTCTCAGAGTGTTCCATGAGTGGGGTGAATAAGTTTACTTCGTAGTTTGGGGAGAGGGATGGTCTCTCTCCAACAACTTCTATCGCAATCTCCTCCTCCACAAAGCTATAAATCTCAAATTCTCCTGCAGCCAGTGGGTCCATTTCGATATCCAAATGGGTCCCTTCAATAAACGACTTTGGTTCTCTGTCAGAATATTCAGAGGTTAATTCAATAACAGCAGTATCACCACTGACAAGATGTTCTTCCAGGAGGACACACTGATCCACCTGCACCTCCTCAGGCAACTCCAGGCTGGTCTCTCCTCCATGAAACACAGCTCCTTGAGCATCAGCTGACAGCACGAGCTCAGAGACCAGTGGAGTCTCCATCCTGGTTTTGTGGTCAGGATTAGACATCTGAACTTCAATAGATTGTTCTGTCTGCATTAAGTCTATTTCTGTACTGGGGAGGTGGTGGATAGGAGGGGTTGCTGCTGTTGTCTCCTGTAGAAAAGAGCTTTGTGACTGGATTGTAAAGTTGGGTGAGTGCTTCGCCATTTCAGTCTCCTTTGCCCTGTTAGTCTCAATCCGTTCTTCTGTTGGGAGAGGGGGATTTGTCTGGATATCGCTCTCACTCTCCTGTCTGTCAGTTGTGTAGTCTGGGGTGGAATTACCACTGCCAGGGGGTGTGTAGGGGACAAGACCAGAGTATGTTTCTCTTGACTGTGGGGTCCCGGATATGTCAGTTGGTGGGTCTGGGAGTAGCGTTTGTGAACTCCCAAGTGTGACTTGTCTACTCTCAGACGGTTCTGTAGATCTCTCAGATTCTTGTGGTCCCTGATCCACCGCATTAGCTCCCTGTATCTCTTCTTGGCCGTAATTCGAGTTCTGCGTGATTTTAGGTTCTGTGGAGGGGTCTGTTTGTTTCTTCTTACTGTTGTCAGTGATGAGCACTGGGGGGATAGGCTGCTCAGAATTCTGCAGAATGCCCACTTGCTCTTTGACTTCAGACAGAGGTATGTGGCTGGCCTGATTTGCCTGAGTCGACAGGGTTGTTTGAGACTGCTCCATCCCTCGGTCTTCGTTGTGGTCTGGGACTGTATCTTTATTTGGGCTGAGGGGAAGTAGGGACACTGTTGAGCGGGATTTAGAGGGAAGGTTTCTAGCTGGGTGTTCTCTGCCAAGTTCCTCGATTCCAGTCTCTTGTTTATATTCCAATTTCTCTGGGAGAGGCTGGCCCTTTTCTGTCCCACTGATGACCACCAGTCCACCTGCAACTCTCTGATGCAAAGCCTGGCCTGGTCCAGCAGCACTCGTTTGTCTGTCTGTGTGGCTGCGGTTATCAGTTTGTGACACATAATGCGAATATTGGCTTGTTCCGTCTGTCTGTGTGTCAGAGAGCCTGTCTGAATGGGACTTTGTAGAAAGACTAGGGTCCTTGGGGTGAAACGGGCCCGATCTTCCTCCACCACCACTATCTGACATTGCCCCTCTTTCAAGGCTGTCCTTAGTGTTGTCGTTGGGGTGAGTCTCTGTGGGTGTGTTATTTTCACTGACACGTCTGTGTCTTTCAGGGTGTGACGTGGTCGTGTTATCCAGTGGTGGGAGAGGCGCAGCGGCCACATTTTGCTCAGCCTGGGGGTTGTCACCCAGCACATCCACAGCCGGAGGGGTGCGCTGCTGCACCTCCTCCTCCTCCCCAGAGCTTCCTCCCTCTGTGCTGCTCCGGCTACACACTGCACCTGGAAGCAGTGAGAGGATGTCGTTCAGTTGACGGATAGAAGTACAGTACATGCATTTATAGACAAATATTTCAATAAGTATCCAGCAAAGAACAATTTGTCTAACTAGTCAATGTCACTGGTTAAGGAAGAACTTATCACCTGTCTGTGGTGTGGGACACAGCGCTTCCGTGCTTTCCACTTCCAGGATGCTGATTAAGGTCCCGTCCACATATTCTGAATAGAGACAATCAGTAAGTAAAATGATCAATGCCACTGTTCTCTGGACTATAATACAATTTTCAATTCCATAGAATCATAGAACCACAGATGATTGTTCTACTCTGGTCCATGTGTGCAACTGGCTAGGCATCCCCTTTCCCCTTTATCTGAAGAGTTCCAAAACTGCACAATACTGCCCAATGAATGAGGGTGGCAACATTGTTACACTGTACACTATTCATGAATCAAACATTGTATTATATGGGCAGGTGAGGTGTTTGAGGCGTAGTTCACAACATTTTCCAACAGACTTTTGCATATGTGTTTCGATTTAGCGACTACTTGCTAGCAAATGCAATATATGCTTTACTTGGAATCAAATATTGAATACAATCTCTAGAATGACTTAATAAAAAAACAACTTTGTTAGGTTTATACAATTGTAGCATTTTCCCTGATATGTGGGAACAGTATTACACTGTTGCAAATTACATTTATTGTAGTTTATAGTAATCTGGACATGGCATGTGCAGCGGGGACGTGTAGGTGTTCCTGAAGCAACGTGACACTCGTACGCTCAGTGTTTTCTTGCGCTCTTCGGGTGGTATCGCTTCAATAACTGTTGATTTAGCTAGTTAGGTACTATTGTTGTTAGTTGGCTAACATGTTTACTAGTTGACTAGCTACCTATACAGCTTGCCTTTATATCTAGATGAGCGTTGTTGGCCCAAATACTCCCAATACTTTAAACTAGGCGCGCACGCGCCCCATCCCAGTTATGTAATGGTCTGGGTCTTTATAAATGCATTTCTGATTCGCTTCAAGCGAAAAGGGGGTTTTAAAAAGTCGAATTAAAACCCGCTTCCCAACAATTACCTGTGACGTCATTGCACGGGGTCGAATAACCACAACTACTAAACATTGAAATCATACATTTAGCTATATAGTCAGTCAATATAAATGATTTACCACGTTAAAATACTAACAAAATAAATTATTCCTGCAATGTTTCTCGCTAAAATGTAGCAGTGATTACGAGGGGGATAAAAGGGGGGTTCGAGTGATCCCACACAGGCACACTAAGTTATGAATTAAAATATGTCCTCCAGTTGTTTTTTTAAAACTTTTCCTGTTGAGAAGTGATATCCCAAGTAGACAGTGTAAATCCATTTTATTCTGATTCCAATATGGCCAACGTGATTACACCCAAACACCTTCGCCTGAATATAAATTGCCATTGTTAATTTTGTATCGTCTTATTCTGTGGAGAGCTAACGTGAGCGGCAGCTTTGTTAGTACAGATAGTTTTAGCTAAATCTTTTCGCGCCGCAGCTAAATTGGCTTGCATTAGGCAAATTCCATGCCACAGCCACTGTTTGGCCATGATGCTTAAGAAGTACATGTTCTGGCTGCAGGTGAAGTCTAACGTTACAGGGAAGGTAAACAAGCCAAATAATTAGCAACTTTGTAATTGCGCCATCATTGACAACTGTTTTTTAATCTGTGTTGTAGTGGAGTATGCAGACAAGAAAAACTTTCGTAACCCTCAATTTTATAAATATATTTGTCAGAATTGACTGGATGTTGTGTCCCGCCGCGAACAAGCCCCCCTGGTGCCCCCTACTACTTCCTCCATGCCCCCCTTCTAGTGGCCGCCATCTTAAGTTCCCACCTACCTGAAATTTCCGACCAGTTTTCTTTTACAAAATTCTTGTTGATGGAGTCGTCATCCGGATAAAATCATACTCAATCCGTGATGATAGTATTCTAAACTGTCTCTCGGTACCCAACGAGGTAGGAGTAGGTCCGTGGGAAGAAGTTATAATACGGACTGAAAGAGAGCGGGTTCTAGTAGTTGCGGGGAGGAGACTTTTAGACGCAGCGAAATGGTGGAGAACCACTGCTGACAAAGTGCAGAAGAAAGTATTATCTCGCGAGAAGTTGAACGGCGCGCCGCTGCAATTTTTGGGATTGGTAAAACCGTGCATTTATTGCTTTAGTTGAAATTATAGCAAATCCCATGATAATTTGAGGGCAATGTTTTATGTTGCCATTATCTGGTTAGATTTTATTTTTATTCAATTCAATGTACTCCACTAGGATTTAATTAATTTACCTGGTTATTGCAAATGTTTCTCATTCCATAGAAAAGCTTACAGTTCTTACTCCGGCACCTATTTGTGGTGTATTTGTGATTTCTACTTAACCCAAGTGGACTCAATATGCAAAAAAAACAACCTTTCAATAGCACACTAAATCCAAATATCATGCCGTTACTAGATAATAGATAAAGTGTTAATTGTGAAACAGGTGTCAATGAGTACTACACCATTGTCATATCAGTATCTCTGACAGGGCAAATTAATTACCATTACTTGTTCAGTGGTCACAGAACAGTTTAGCTATTGTAAAAGGGTCATTGTACAGAGGGATCACGATGTTGCAATTGAACTAGGTGGTTGCCCACCATTCACTACTTAAGATGTTAATGCTGGGATGGAACAAAGTCCTGCTCTCCAAGGTCAGAGTTGGAGATCCACACTGTATGCTCTCTCCAAATAAACATTGTCTGGAAAGCATGAAGAATAACAATATGACCACGTCTAAGTACGTCTAATTGTTCCATCACTGTAAATAAGAATTTATTCTTAACTGACTTGCCTCATTAAATTAAATAAGTGGCTGAACTCTTTTAGGCACCAAAACAAACAAGACCCACACAATCAAGTAACCAACAATTCATTTAATAATTAATCTTTGTTGTCTCTAGAAGGGGTTTGAAAGGTATAAAATGGTCTTAAAATAATCGACCCAAATGTATTTTCCTCCTCTCAGTCCAGTCACGTGTAGTACGCACAAGTCTACGGATTCTTTTCTCAGTCGTCCAGTAGATGTCCCATTCTTCCACGTACATAATTTATCTGCTCATGGAACATCCCTGTGAAAATGACTTGCCGGCAGGCGTTCAGAGTCCAAAATGTGAAGCGACACAAACACAAAGCTCCCTCTCAGTGTATTCAAAGATCTGATCCATGAAGAGGCCAGAGGTTTTTATGGTTGTGTCTTACTCACGTTCACAAGCATTTCCTTTCTCAGTCATACAAAACTTTTACTGCCTGATCTGGAACAACTTTAATTTGTTACTAACAGGGGAGTGCATTCGTGATACCTGAAAACAATGACAAATAACATAAAAAAACAGTGAATATATTTATTATCATTATAGAAGATAATTAATGTTAACAATAATAATAATAATTACAAAGGCAATTTCACTAGACTACTGGTCCTGCTCATAATGTCGAGTCAGAAATGGGAAAGTTTCAGTTTTAGACATTGTCCACCGTGGCCGCATAGTTCATAACATGATTATTTTAAATACAAGAGCTGGAACAGAGGTTCATAGAGCACAGAGGAGTGGTGAAGTTGAGGGTAGCAGGGTCATTTTTTGTGAGGAGCGGAGAACCGAAGTACAGAAGCCTATGGTTCTTTATCGATTTAGAATCTTTAGAAGTTTCATTGGTAATCTACTGTCTTTTCACAATAAAAGAGGACACAAAAAAATAAAACCATATAAATATACTACTAGAGCCAGGACGATACCAGTGTCACGATACTCGTTAGTATCGTGGCAAGAAAACAAAACACGAAGCGGATTAAACTTTAGACAAATAGCCCTAAATGTTGGAAACAAACATTGTTGTTATCCAGAGTCAAAAAATTATCCAAGCTATAGCACACAATATTTTACACATGGCAGGTTTTTAACAGACCAAAGAGTTGTCTGCTGTGTGTTTTAATTTTTGCCACGGAAAAATATTTTGCCCCTTGGTATCGTCCCAGCACTATGTACTACCATAATTCTTCAGCTCTCATCCAGAAAACAGCCCAACATGTTTGATTTATGCAAAGGGATTTATAGATCTCATTACTTAGAATGAGAGGATGAACCATTCACATGTACAAAATATGCACATCTCTCTAGGAGTTCATCTTACCCAACCTGAAAAAGCCTGCTTCAAACCTGATCATATCCAATTGGAAATGCCTCCGCCTCTTCATACAGCTATCATTTTATAGATTTCTCAAATGGAAAAAACAAACCTTAAAATAACACACCAGGATGCACATAAACCATGTACCTTAAAATTGCACTGATAGAACCATTGTGGATAAATGTACTGAGTCACCCTGACAAATCTCCGTATCCCTTCCCTTCACTGCCTTCGACCCAATCAACCAGCAACACCTTTTGGGGGAGCTGAGACCGTGATTGGTCTAGAGCCTGAGTAAGCTGTGTGTGTTGTCGTTCCTAAAAGGTGTTCCATCTTACAGGAAACAGTGAGAGCAGCACAGTAATCCTGACATTTCCCTACTACTCCTACGGTGTGTTCCTGTACTATCTGGACTCGCCTTCTTTGTGAGAGCTGTACAGTGCCAAGTCCCCCGGCCCACCCAGTCTACGGGTCGGGGTGGAAGACCTGCTTGTCACAGATGGAATGAGTGGAGGGGGAGCGCCTACGGACAGTGCCCCCACCAGGCCAGCAGGGGTCTTGGCAAGGATGCCATTGGGCACGTGGTGAGTGTGGAGAGGCCCCAGGCGGGTGTAGAGGCCGGGGTGGTGGGGCGAAGAGTTGGAGGCTCCAGGCTGATGGAGATGTGAGTGGGAGAGCATCCCGGCGTGCAGCTGCTCCAGGTGGGCTGCATGAGAACCCGGTGGGTGGTGGGAGCCCGAGAGGTGCGGGTGAGCGTGCATCCCGAAGTAGCGTGCCCTTTCAAAGTCTTCCCTTAGGATCTGGGCGCGCTGCTGCTCATCCATGAGGCCGCCACCTGGGGGCCCCAGCTGAGGAGGGCGGTCAAAGTGGTGGGCCATCAGGCCAAACTCCTGGCGGACCGAGGAGGTAGAGGTAGGAGGGTGGTGGTGAGGGCTGTTGGCAGCCACAGCTGCTGCCAAGGCTGCCGCCCTCTCGGCCTCCAGGAAGCGCTGGGCGTGCTGGGCCTGGAGCAGCCGGGCCAGGTGGGGGTCAGAGCGCAGCGCCAGGTGGGGGTCCGAACGCAGGGCCATGGCCTCTCGGCGTTGCTGCTGCTGTTGTTGGGCAGCCAGCTCCCTCCATGGGTCCCATTGCAAGCTGTGGGGGTGCTGGCCGTGCCCCTGTGGTGGGCCATGGGGGTGGGTGGAGAACCTCTCCCCCCCTGGACCCACTACTATCCCCCCACCCCCTTGTGTGCTCCCCAGGTAGGCCTCAATGGCAGCCTGCGCTCGAGAGCGCTCCAGGAGGGAGAGATGATGGTGAGGGTTGTGCGGGGTGGGAGGAGGTAGGGACACCCCGGACGTGGAAGTCAGAGAGAGAGAAGAGGGGGTGGCGGAGCGGTGGTGAGGGCGGCTGTTGGGCCTGTCGTAGTTGGGGGCCAGAGGCGGCGGCAAGGAGATTGGCACGAGCTCTGGTTCCTCCTTCCTTTCCTCCTTGACCTTGACTGGGGGAGGCTTGGGCACCGGGGTGTTGGTTCGGTCAGGCTTCTTGCCCTGGGACAGAGAGGTGACCGTGGCTGAGGAACAGGATGAGGCAGGGGGGCCTCCCTCTCTCTGTGATGAGTGAGAGGGTTCGCTGTGTAGGCTGTGCAGCGCTGCAGGCTGCTTACGGGGGTACAGATCCAAGGGGGAGGGGGCGCCGAGTCCAGAGGGCGGTGGAGTCGTCAGCACAGAGGAAGAGGAGGAGCGAGGTCTGTCTCTGTCTGTTGCAGCTGCTGAGGATGAAGGGCCTAGAGGAGGTGGCCTGGAGGAGACCGAGAGGAACAGTCTTTTGTCTCTATCTCTGCGTGTCAGGTCCTCAGTGAGACTGCTGGGGCCTCCCAGAGGGCCCCCGTGCCCGTTGATGTGGGAGACAGGGGTGCTGCCGCGGTGCTGCTGGAGACTGTGGGCCGGGGCCACTGGAGACATCCGCACAGGTTGACGACCATATAGCATATTGTCTCTGAAAAAAAAATAGAGGATGGTTGGGGAGAGGTATGCAAATTCAACATTCAAATCAATTCCAGTATTGAAATTGTTAAGAGTAACATGAACAGAATCAGACAGAAAAATATTTTAGAAAGATAAGTCAAGAGTACAAACAGCAAATTTAGGAACTAAGTCGATAAACTAGAGTCGAGGCTGTTGTGTCTCACCTGTCTTTCTCATCTTTGATGTGAATAATGTCCTTCCCTGTGTCCCGCTCGTCCCTCTTCTCAGCCCCCTTGGCCCAACTGGGGCCAGCCAAGGGGGGAGGCCCACCGTGCAGTCGGTTCCAGGGGTCATGAGGGTTGGGTAAGCCCCCGACGGCAGGAGGCTCCTTGTGGCCAAACACCGAGCTGTTAGCTGGAGACAGAATAAAGTTTGTCCTTACTCGCCACTAAAATGACTAAGGAATAAAGACAAACTATGCATCTTTTTTTGAGGAAGAGAAATGGTGACTCACCCAGCGTAGGGCTGCCAAGTCCCCCAAAGGCACCAGAGCCCAGGGCTCCGAGAGGGGTGAACGGAGGTGAGCGGCCGTACGGATCTGCAAAACATAAGTATATAAACATCTGGACTGATGCGCAGACACAAGCCTTACAGCATAAGACCTCTGGCAATATTCACTACTAGTGTTCAGACCCACTGGGGCCTATTAGAGTCACATGCTGAAGAGTTAGTACGCTTTAAATGTAATATCTTGGCTAATAAGGTGTTTTAGTGACCTGTGAGTAGGCAAATCAGTTCCTTGAGTGGGTGAATCAAAATGAGAAGTGTTTACTGAGGGTGCAAGTGGTACAGATGTGCCCTTTGAAACAGTCGTTTACCCAAGAGCGCAGTTGGAGTGAGGAATGAGGTGGAGCGTTGATGGGGGGGACAAAATTGGACTAAAAATGATAAATTATTGACTAACTATTTGCAATGCCAAGGAATCTTTCCTCTGTGCCTGAGGTTTTGAAAAAGCCCATAGTTTTATCCTTATGGTGAATACAATTGCAGCACGTTTTCTTCAAACATATCTTGCTACACAAAACAAGCACCCACCAGTGGCTGTAAAGAGGCTGGCAGGTCGATTAAGATCGTGGGCAGAGGGGAGGCCACCACCAAGGGGCCCTAGTGTGCCCAGGCCCCCGGAGCCCGGAAGACGAGCCAACATCTCGTTACGGAAGTCCAGCTTGTGCGGATCAGCCTGCATCAGCTGAGAGAGGACAGTGGTCAGTCAATGTAATGACCATAGCTTTTTCAATAACAACTTGACCAGTATCTATTATTTTTGGGGGATGAGTTGATCACATCCGATAATATTTGAGATGCTTCAGTGGTCAAATTAAAATTGAAACACTTTCTACTTATTTGATAAAAATCACAATTGATAGGATCAGATTGAATTGTAGTAAAACATTTTAAAAAATAAAGTCCCACCTTCACTTTCTTCTGATGTCTCAGAATCATCCACGCCACACGTACATGCATAGCACACCACTTCCCTGGTTTCTGTGGACAAAAACACATTATTGACTCGGTGACCCTGTTTTGCTTGCAGTAAGACTCAAGGCCTTTGCACACCGAGTCAGATGCGATGGTGTTAATGTCTGCCATATGAAATGTTCATCTGGCACGGCATCAACATGAGAATTGTGTGTGTGTATGTGTGTGTGTGTGGGTACAATTTAGTAAGGCAAGCGTAAGTAATAAACAATATATTATGGGTCAGTTTATTTTTCCTGGACGAATAAAACTTTTTAAAAAAATTTTACTTCTGATTCTGAGATGAGTAATGATGGAAAGTTGCAAGGAGTTTCACAGTAGGTGTGCCAAAAGTTGGAAGAAATCAGACACGGTGTGCAAGGGCGTTTAGTCAAATAGTTTTTAAATGTAGCAGTCATGACCAAAAGTGAGTAAGAAAAGAAGCTGTACAGTATCATAATACTTTCAAAAATGAAGTATTCAAGTGATGATGAAGCATCTGGCTTTGCTTACATTACTGACTTTCAACGATGTCCCAAATGGATCAGTTAGCTAAACAAAAGAAAGAATAGTAAACCATGTTTGTTAAGATTCTCCACTCTTTTTACTATTCACACTTTCCTGCACTGACTACTAGGCCCAAGTCTTTGCACATAATGCCTTTAGAGGCATGTGCGTTGTCCATCGATCCCAGCTCAAACCTAGACTACAAGCTTCAGTTGTAACCATAGGCATCATATATTCCAAAATGGCCATTTTATACTGTGCATCTTACCCTGGGGTCTTTGGGCTGCAGGTGGTGAGGCACAACCCCCAGTCGAGCTGTCATCTCAGGACTTGTTCCCTGGGGGACAAGGGGCTGCATCAAGACACAGCAAACAGTTTGTCATCCAGACACGACATGACATATCATCCACTGACTTATGTAGCTAAAGCACCACTCACCTTAGGCTGGAAGGCTCCTTGCAGAGAGCTGAAGGGCCCATTGGGAGGAAGCACGGGCTGGATGCCTGGCACTGGGGGAGGAGGGTACTGTGGGAAGAACTAAATCAGCCACACACACACAAGCAGAGGCTGGTTAAAACTACACTCCCCAGACCCCATTCTGCCTAAGTCCAACCACATTCATCTCAACCACCACAGCAACGTATAACCAAACCAATTCTGGAGCATGTAAACGTAAACTCACAGTGTTTCTGTAGAGTCCCTCCATCTTGCCATATTTCTCAAACTAAAACACAAAAAGCCAATTAATGACAAATTTACAACACTGGCATTTCAAAGCAGAAGCTGCTCTGTGAAACCCAATTTGACAGGGTAGAATGTAATCGCTTACCAGGTGCTGAGGCGGTGGTGCGGAGGGAGTGGGGTGCAGGAAGGGGGTGAAGTGTTGGTGCGTATGTGTATGCTGGTGCTGGTGGTTGTGCTGGTGGAACTGGAAGGCCAGGGGCTGAATTCCGGGCTGGGCCTGGGAGGAGCGGCCTGAGGAGCCCGAGCTGGGGCTGGCCCCCGATGGACCACCGGGAGTAGAGAGGCCTGGCCCGCCACCGTTGAGCTCAGCCCCAGGTACGCTGCGGCTGCCCTCGCGATCCTGCGAGGCCAGGAAGTGAGAGTTCAGGCCCTGGCGCAGCAGGTCCTGGCGCAGCAGGTCCTGGTCTGCAGTAGTGGGACAGATGGAGAGGAATGGAGAATATATTTTAAATAGGTAGATATGGAGCCCAAATAACTAATTTTACAACACTGACAGTAGGCTGTCCAAGAACCCAAATTAAGCTAGTAGTAGACCTGATTGGTAAATAAAAAACACACAGATTTGTAATTATGGCTGAACATCTGACTAAGGCTGTGAAAAAAGGTGAATAGCAATACACATTGGTGCCAAATGTACAGTACCTGCTCCTGAGTGGGAAGTGAGAAGAGGAGGTGGAGGAGGAAGCCCAGGGGAGGGGGTGAACATGGCACCAGAGCCAGCACGTGAAGGGGGGCGCAGAGATGCTAATGACCCTGGACCTCTAATTAGGGACATCGACATACTGGAAGAGGGAGTTGGGGGTCGTATAGACAACGAGGAAGAAGCAGCAGAAGAGGATGGGGGCTTGACTGATGTACCGTTCCTAAGGAGAGAGAAAAGTTTACTAGAAAATATACATTTTCTTAAGTCAGCAGTCTTGATTTTAAATGTTTTCCTTTATTTAACCAGGCAAGTCAAAAAGAGTTGTCAGTTATTTTATAAAAGTGGAAGTAGTAGTATTGGTACTGCAGTAGTAATGCTGACTATTAGGCAGATCTGGCAGTGACTGACCTGTTGTTGATGCCCATGCTGTAGATGGATGGGTGTCGCCCGGGGAAGGTGAGGAAGGACTTGTGTTTGGAGTGCGGCTGGCTGGGGTTGTGGTGGGCGGTGTGGCGAAGGCCATCACTGCTGCCGTTGAGCTGTCCGGGCCGTGCGACCATGGCCGGTGTGAGGGACGGCAGGCAGGAGAAGGAGGGTGAGGTAGACAGGGGCTCAGGGTAAGGCGGCTCCAGACTCCTCTCCTGGCTGCGCTCCAGGCCAGAGACACGCGGGGTGACCGCCAGCCGGGAGAGGCCACAGCGGCCTGCCAGCGGAAGTGTAGGGCAGCCTTTGCCCATAGAGGCCATGCTCACAGGGATAGCTTCCAAAACTACAGGGTGAGAAAGAACTGCACTTAAACAAAAACGTGAAAAAATAAAGGACACTGGGATAAAAAAAAAAGAAACACCAAATGACGCGAGCATATTTATAAAGCAAAGGCATACAGATAGGGAAGAAGAGAAGTGCATTTTACCTTTCCTTGTGCTGACAATGAATATTGGCCCCATGTCACTGTCGGAGGCCTAGGGGATGAGATGAGGAAAACAAATACATCAAAACCCAATAATAAGCAGGAAAAACACTGCTCTTCCAACAATCATAATTGTATTCAGTTTGATGCAAACAGTACCCACCTTATCTGCTGACTCGCTCTCTGTGTCACACTAAAATAACATAAAAAGCAACATTTAGGTGTGCCACAACATTCACAAACTACAATTATAGGAGGCAGCTGTGGTCATCTTATGTATTGTAATTGATAGAAGTATAAAGAAACTTACGATGTAGCCAGTCTCCAAGAAGAGGATGCCCCCACCCTAAAACAATTATAACAGTTAATATGTAAGATTGAAGGTGAATACCATCAACACACAGTGCCTTGCAAAAGTATTGGAGGCCGCATTTATTGTAGCTGGGGACTTTTATTAAAGGAAATCAGAGGAAAATGCAACTGAAACTAATCAATGCATCTCCTATGCTAAATGTGGAACACTGACCATGGATCATTGCTACTCTCCCAATCAGAATCTATGCTTTAAGATTGATCACATGGACTGGGAAATGTTCCTGGTGGACTCTGAGAACAGTATCAACGTATACACTCACTTTGTGACTAGGTTCGTCAGGAAGTGCATAGAGGATGTTGTTCCCACTGATGATTAGAACTTATCCAAACCAAAAAAAACATTTGCGCAAGGTGATTGGGAACATGGACAAACAGACCAGTTACGACCTCCGTAAAGCAATCGGAGGCAAAACGACAGTACAGGGACGAAGTGGAGTCACAATTCAACATCTCAGACATGAGACTACAGCCAATCACAAATTATAAAGGGAAAGTCGTGCCTTGCTACAGGATTTACTAAAGACCTTCACCTGTTTCGAAATAAACATTGCGCCGCCGACACGGGCTCCAGGCGATCACGAGGACTGTGTAATCTTGTTCTTCGTGGCCAACGTGAGTAAGTCATTAAAGCGTGTTAACCCTCGCAAGGCTGCCAGCCAAGACGGCATCCCAAGTCGCGTTCTCAGAGCATGTGCAGACCAGCTGGCTGGAGTGTTTACGGACATACTCAAGAGTAAGAATAATTAAGCGAGACAAATCAAAAGGCAAAATCCATTGACACCAAGATAATGGGATTCATTGCCCTTGCCAATCAACCGTTCTCTGTTGTGGGTGATGTTGGCTTGCGCAACTGGTCGAGCACCAGTACACACTACCAAGTGCGCTATTTTTCAGGTGTTGCCCTACCGGAATTAGAGTAATAGTGTCACTGCTATTACCTTCACAACATACTACAAAACACCGTTTGGGTCTTCGCGTGTCAAAAAAGATACACGTCAAATAACACTATTTGACAATAACACTATTTGAAGCGTTAAATACGCTTTTAATTTGATACGTCAAATAACAGTTCTATTATAGATTGTTTTGCATTCTGAATTTGCACGTGCAAGCCAAGCAACACCACTACTATCAGTAGCACTGTCAAAGCTGTACAAAAAAAGTCTGAAAACACCAGCCACGAACGATGTGTTTACAATACCGCGTTGGTAATAAAGCATTATTTGTTTGACCGCAACTTCTGGGGTAGCTAGCTAGCTTTAGCTTAGTACATAGATAGCACCAATATAACCATTATTCTTAGAAATGATTTAAGAATCCTTGTGAGTAAGTATTAGCTTAGTAGTATTAGTATTAACTTGTTGTTCACCTATTGAAATTGAACTTCAGTTCATGAAAATAAATAGCTAGCCAGCTACTTAACCCGGTTGCCCAAAGCTAAGTTATAAGCCGTCAGCTAGCTTCATCTGGCTAGTGAGGCTCGACTGGACTGGGTTATGAAGCTAGGCACAATAACGATTAGGCACAATAGTGGAATTTGCAGTTTGACTTCAAAATAAAAGTACCTATTTGAAAGTGATGCAGAAGATTACAATAGGTGGAATCAATGCCATATTTAGACTAGATAATGTTAAACAAGGTTGGAATGTGAAGCATTGATATGGGGTATCAGTCAACTCGGTGACACCCACAGAACACAAACATGAAGAGTTCACAAAAATATTAGCATTGTAGCCCTTATCAGGGGACTGTGGATCTCCTCCCCAGGCAGCCTATTGTGTGTATTGACATTCATATTGCACTGTACAGCTTTACCTAAGGATTGGGGATTAATGAAATGGGGTATCAGTCTACTCAATTACTAGAGGTCGAACGATTCATCGGTATGGCTGATTAATCGCTTTGGATAAAAGCGTCTGCTAAATGGCATATATTATTATTATTATTATATTAATTAGGGCCGATTTCAAGTTCTCATAATCGGTAATCGGCCTTTTTGGATGCCAATTATGGGCGATTACATTGTGCCATGTAAGAAAGCTAACGTTTAAGTTCCTTGCTCAGAACATGAGAACATATGCAAGCTGGTGGTTCCTTTTACCATGAGTCTTCAATATTCCCAGGTAAGAAGTTTTAGGTTGTAGTTATTATAGGAATATTTCTCTATACCATTTGTATTTCATTAACCTTTGACTATTGATGTTCTTATAGGCACTATAGTATTACCAGTGTAACAGTATAGCTTCAGTCCCTCTCCTTGCTCCTGGGCTAGAACCAGGAACACAATGACAACAGCCACCCTCGAAGCAGCGTTACCCATGCAGAGCAAGGGGAATAACCACTCCAAGTCTCAGAGCGAGTGACGTTTGAAACGCTATTAGCGCGCACCCCGCTAACTAGCTAGCCATTTCACATCGGTTACACAAGCCTAATCTCGAGAGTTGATAGGCTTGAAGTCATAAACGCACAACGAAGAGCTGCTGGCAAAACGCACGAAAGTGCTGTTTGAATGAATGCTTACGAGCCTGCTGCTGCCTACCACCGCTCAGTCAGACTGCTCTATCAAATCATAGACTTAGTTATAATGTAATAACACACAGAAATACGAGCCTACGGTCATTAATATGGTCAAATCCAGAAACTATCATCTAGAAAACAAGACGTTTATTATTTCAGTGAAATACGGAACCGTTCCGTATTTTATGTAAGGGGTGGCATCCATTAGTCTAAATATTCCAGTTACATTGCACAACCTTCAATGTTATGTCATAATTATGTCAAATTAGACAGCCCAAACTGTTGCATATACACTGACTCTGCGTGCAATGAACGCAAGAGAAGTGACAATTTCACCTGGTTAATATTGCCTGCTAACCTAGATTTATTTTAGCTAAATATGAAGGTTGAAAATATATACTTCTATGTATTGATTTTAAGATGATTGATGTTCATGGTTAGGTACACATTGGAGCAACGATACGCACTGCATCGATTATATGCAACGCAGGACACGATAGATAAACTAGTAATATCATCAACCATGTGTAGTTAACTAGTGATTATGATTGATTGATTGTTATTTATAAGATAAGTTTAATGCTAGCTAGCAACCTACCTTGGCTTACTGCATACGCATAACAGGCAGTCTCCTCATGGAGTGCAATGAGAGGCAGGTAGTTAGAGCGTTGGACTAGTTAACTAAGGTTGCAAGATTGAATCCCGAGCTGACAAGGTGAAAATCTGTCGTTCTGCCCCTGAACAAGGCAGTTAACCCACCGTTCCTAGGGCGCCTTTGAAAATAAGAATGTGCTCTTAACTGACTTGCCTAGTTTTAAAAAAGATTAAATAAAAAGGTGTAAAAATGGCCAAACTGGTGTCCAAAAATACCAATTTCCGATTATGAAAACTTGAAATCGGCCATTACGATTAAATCGGTCGACCTCTATTACATTGCAATCCACGAGGAGACTGCGTTGCAGGATGATCACCTGTTACGCGAATGCAGCATCAAAAGGACCTGTGGCTGCAAGGAGCCAAGGTAAGTTACTAGCAAGTATTATACTTATCTTAGAAAAAACAATCACATAGTTGACACATGGTTGATGATATTACTAAGTTAACTAGCTTGTCCTGCATTGCATATAATAAATGTTCATTTATCATCAAATCACAGCCTACTTCAACTTTGCCAAACGGGTGATGATTTAACAAAAGCGGATTTGTGAAAAAAGCACCATCGTTGCACAAATGTAGCTAACCAATGCCTTTCTTAAAATCAATACACAAAAGTATATATTTTTTTTAAACCTGCATATTTAGTTAAGAAATGCATGTTAGCAGGCAATATTCAAAAAGTAACTTCTCTTACGTTCCGTGCAAGCAGAGTCGGGTATATGCAGCAGTTTGGGCAGCCTGGATCGTTGAGAACATAATTTCTTCCTAACAAAGACCGTAATTAATTTGCCACCCGTTCGATAACATACGGAACAGTTCGGTATTTCACTGAAAAAAATAAACGTTTAGTTTTCTAAATGATAAATATCCGGATTTTACCATATAAATTACCAAAAGGCTCATATTTCTGTGTGTATTATATTATAATTAAGTCTATGGTTTGATATTTCATAGAGCAGTCTGACTGGGCAGTGGTAGGCGGCAGCAGGCTTGTAAGCATTCATTCACACAGCACTTTACTGCATTTGCCAGCAGTGATGTTTATGACTTCAAGCCTATCAACTCCCGACATTAGGCTGGCAATAAAGTGCCTATATGAACATCTAATAGTCAAAGGTATATGAAATACAAATGGCATAGAGAGAAATAGTCAACAGTTCATCATGCCTATATTAACTACAACCTAAAACTTCTTACCTGGGAATATTGAAGACTCATGTTAAAAGGAACCACCAGATTTCATATGTTCTCAGCAAGGAACTTAAACGTTAGCTTTTATTACATGGCACATGTCACTTTTACTTTCGCCTCCAACACAGTTTTTGCATTATTTAAACCAAATCGAACATGTTTCATTAATTATTTGAGACCAAATTGATTTTATTTCTGTATTATATTAAGTTAAAATAAAAAGTGTTCATTCAGTATTGTTGATATTGTCATTATTACATGTAAAAATTGTCTAAGTAATCAGTATCTGCTTTTTTGGTATTCAAATAATCGGTATCTGTGTTGAAAAATCAGTCGACCTCTACTCAATACCTAATATATTTTTCCCAACGTCCTCCTCAGAGTTATCAGACTCCAAAACATGCACGCAGTATTGTTTTTCCTCAGGAATAGTGTTCCATACACATAGGTTGACAATACATGTGGTTCAATTCACAGTTGTTTCAGAGTCCCGCAATAAGCGCTACGATGCTAATGTTCTCTGGGTGTCACTGAGTAGACTGATACCCCATGTCATTGATCCACAATCCATAGGTAAGGCTGTACAGTGATATAAGTATGGCCCCAAAACCATTCTACAGCATAATACATCTAGTGTGATTTCAAAAGATGTCAAATTAACAAATTATTGTCTTTTGTTGATTTTATGTAACACTCCAACCTCGTTTAGCATGATCTATTCAATTATGGCACAATTCTACTATTTGTATTCATTTGCATCACTGTCAATGACATACTTTTTTAATTTTGAAGGCTAACCACAAAGTCCACTATTGTGGCTAGCTTCACAGATGGACCGACCACCATTATTCAAATAAGAACTGTCTTAAACTGGGTTATTTTAGATTACATCTAGCTATATAGTTTGCTAGTTAACTAACTATAGCTACTTAAACAGATTGTCGTATTGCTATGTTTTTGGGGAAGAGCATAGTTTGCATCCATGAGCTAGCTAGCTTTTTTATGACCAAGCACTGTAGGTGTGCGAGACAACTTTACCAGTATCATAGCATACATATCGATGACTCATTGTGACATATGAAATACGAGTGATAGTGTAATAACTACGTAAAAAATGTATGAACGTGTTAAATTATTATGTGACATGCAATCATATTCAGGTCCTTTAACTACACTGCTCAAAAAAATAAAGGGAACACTTAAACAACACAATGTAACTCCAAGTCAATCACGCTTCTGTGAAATCAAACTGTCCACTTAGGAAGCAACACTGATTGACAATAAATTTCACATGCTGTTGTGCAAATGGAATAGACAACAGGTGGAAATTATAGGCAATTAGCAAGACACCCCCAATAAAGGAGTGATTCTGCAGGTTGTGACCATAGACCACTTCTCAGTTCCTATGCTTCCTGGCTGATGTTTTGGTCAATTTTGAATGCTGGCGGTGCTTTCACTCTAGTGGTAGCATGAGACAGAGTCTACAACCCACACAAGTGGCTCAGGTAGTGCAGCTCATCCAGGATGGCACATCAATGCGAGCTGTGGCAAGAAGGTTTGCTGTGTATGTCAGCGTAGTGTCCAGAGCATGGAGGCGCTACCAGGAGACAGGCCAGTCCATCAGGAGACGTGGAGGAGGCCGTAGGAGGGCAACAACCCAGCAGCAGGACCGCTACCTCCGCCTTTATGCAAGGAGGAGCAGGAGGAGCACTGCCGGAGCCCTGCAAAATGACCCCCAGCAGGCCACAAATGTACATGTGTCTGCTCAAACGGTCAGAAACAGACTCCATGAGGGTGGTATGAGGGCCCAATGTCCACAGGTGGGGGTTGTGCTATAACAGCCTAACACCGTGCAGGACGTTTGGCATTTGCCAGAGACAACAAAGATTGGCAAATTCGCCACTGGCGCCCTGTGCTCTTCACAGATGAAAGCAGGTTCACACTGAGCATGTGACAGACGTGACAGTCTGGAGACACTGTGGAGAACATTCTGCTGCCTGCAACATCCTCCAGCATGACCGGTTTGGCGGTGGGTCAGTCATGGTGTGGTGTGGGGTGGCATTTCTTTGGGGGGGGGGGGGGGCACACAGCCCACCATGTGCTCGCCAGAGATAGCCTGACTGCCATTAGGTACCGAGATGAGATCCTCAGACCCCTTGTGAGACCATATGCTGGTGCGGTTGGCCCTGGGTTCCTTCTAATGCAAGACAATGCTTGACCTCATGTGGCTGGAGTGTGTCAGCAGTTCCTGCAAGAGGAAGGCATTGATGCTATGGACTGGCCCGCCCGTTCCCCAGACCTGAATCCAATTGAGAACATCATGTCTCGCTCCATCCACCAACAGGTTGACCAACACGTTGCACCACAGACTGTCCAGGAGTTGGAGGATGCTTTAGTCCAGGTCTGGGAGGAGATCCCCCAGGAGACCATCCGCCACCTCATCAGGAGCATGCCCAGGCGTTGTAGGGAGGTCATACAGGCACGTGGAGGCCACACACACTACTGAGCCTCATTTTGACTTGTTTTAAGGACATTACATCAAAGTTGGATCACCCTGTAGTGTGGTTTTCAACTTTAATTTGGAGTATGACTCCAAATCCAGACCTCCATGGGTTGATACATTTGATTTCCATTGATCATTTGTGTGATTGTTGTCAGCACATTCAGCTATGTAAAGAAAAAAGTATTTAATCAGAATATTTCATTCAGATCCAGGATGTGTTATTTTAGTGTTCCCTTTATTTTTTTGAGCAGTGCATTTAACTGTACTAGAATGCTTAAAAGTCCCCTCATATTTAAAATATCGTTATCATTTTTTTGGGAAGGAAAATATTGGTTATCGGTCAAAAAAGTCAAGGCCTCCCGGGTGGCGCAGTGGTTAAGGCTCGGGAGAGACGAAGGTTGAAAGTCATGCGTCCTCCGATACACAACCCAACCAAGCCGCACTGCTTCTTAACACAGCGCGCATCCAACCCGGAAGCCAGCCGCACCAATCTGTCGGTGGAAACGTTGACAGTGCATCACTAATTTCAGTACGAAAATAGTTGACGACGCCCTTGAATTTCCAAATTATACTTGCTGTGTAGGCTAAAGGTCACTAGGTTGGGATACACACCACATGAAAATCTGGTTTCAAAGAGCAGTACTCTAGCTTACCCAGCGACATGGTAATTAGCAACTTGAAATGATCCTCATGTCTGTCTGACCGAGTTAAGAAATCACCATCAATTCATCACAAGCTCAGCCATCAGGGTGCTAAAAAGATGTCACTCGTAAGTTTTACTCTTCAACAACAGGTGTGTGTAGCCAGCTAATGCTCTCACTAGGCCTCTAGGCCATTACAAGTTGATGACTTCAGTCTGAATATTTGAGCTCGGCCAGCTAGTTCCCACAAACAAGACCAACAGGATCCAGACCAGACATGCAAATGCTGCCTTTAAATAAGCTACTTTCAAACCCAAATGTGACATGACAACTACATATAACACCTGTGTATCTCATGCGGTGCACCTTTACCTCAATCTTTCTCCTCTTCCAACAGCTGCGGGAGAAGCTAGGTAGGGCCCCTTCCTCGGGCTCTGAGAGGGGCCTTTTACCATTCTCCTCCGGGCCCCTCTTCCTCTTGCTCCCCCTTCCCATGAGTATGGCGGCACGCTGGGTAGGCTTCATGGAGCAGTCCATCTGGAGAGAAGATGCATCCCAGTGTTAACTTGTTGAGTGTAGGGGGCAGTATTTTGATGTTTGGATGAAAAACATACCCAAATGAAACTGCCTATTTCTCAGGCCCAGAATCTAGAATATGCATATACTTGTCAGATTAGGATAGAAAGCATTCTAAAGTTTCCAAAATTGTCAAAATATTGTCTCGGAGTATAACAGAACTGATATTGCAGGCGAAAACCTGAGGAAAATCCAACTAGGAAGTGCTGTTTTTCCTGAAAGCGCTCTGTTCCATTGCACGCCTTCTCTCCATTTAAAGGGATATCAACCAGATTCCTTTTCCTATGGCTTCCACATGGTGTGAACAGTCTTTAGACAGTTTCAGGCTTTTATTCAGAAAAATGAGCGCGTCAGTGGATGGCTGAGTGCCAGCAGCATTTTGCATGCGCCAACAGAGTGGAGCAGACATTTTCTCTCTCTCTCCTATTGAAGAAACTATCGTCCAGTTGAAACATTATTGATTATATATTGTAAAAACAACCTGAGGATTGATTATAAAAAAACTTTTGACATGTTTCTACGAACACTAGTTGGAATTTGTCTGCCCCGTCGTGACTGCTCGAGCCTGTGGATTTCTGAACATAACGCGCCAACCAAATAGAGGTATTTTGGATATAAAAATCATCTTTATGGAACAAAAGGAACATTTATTGTGTAACTGGGAGTCTCGTGAGTGCAAACATCCGAAGATCAAAAGTAAGCGATTAATTTTATTGCTTTTCTGACTTTCGTGACCAATCTACTTGGCTGCTAGCTGTTTGTAATGTTTTGTCTGCTGAGAGAGATGTCCTTACATAAACGCTTGGCATGCTTTCGCCGAAAAGCTTTTTTGAAATATGGACACGCCAGGTGCATTAACAACAAGCTAAACTGTGTTTTGCTGTATTGCACTTGTGATTTCATGAAAATATAATATTTTTAGTCATTTAATTTAAGTTTGGCGCTCCGCAATTCAGCGGATGTTGACGAAAATGATCCCGCTAACGGGATGGGTGCGCCAAGAAGTTAAACAAACAGTACAAAACAATTAGGTTCACTGAAACAATGACAATGTGTTGATTGGCTCCCTATTATTTCCCACACAGGTTTTCGCTGCCCATGTTCTTCTGCCTTGACAACCACCAAGGATATTCCTACCACTGAAATTGGCCAAAAAAACAAACAAATGAGGAAGCCTTGACTGAGAAATGTTTTGGGGGAAATGAATAGCAGTCAGTGATGCCTGAACTGGTAAGGGAACCTACAGATGACTCAGATTGGCCAATAAGTTCCTGTTACAATGACATTGCATGTTTTAAAAACTACACTTTGAAGGATCTGTCGACATATGGGTCAGTGCATGGATACTGGATTGGTGCCATTGAACGCCTTAGAGCATGCTATACCAAATTCTAATCCTGAAATTCTGCATTATGTGGCGTTTCAATTCAACAAGAATTGTTGGTCTAATGACGAGCAGATTAATAAACATAGGCTATTTGTAATCGACGAATAATTAAGGTTGTTAAGAAACGCATCATAGAAGATCATTGCGTCTGATTTCTTTCATTGTGGTTGTTGATCAGATTGCTTCACCTAAGTGTACAAGGTGTAAATGAACTGTGAATTTTTGGAAACTCAATCTACAACTGATTCACACCTGGAGGTGTGAGGAGATACCCAAAATAGTTCCACGGTGGAACTTGTCCTTTTAAGCCTCTACAGTCTACGCCCTGTCTAAGCTACAGTGCAATCGGAAAGTATTCAGACCCCTTGACTTTTTGCACATTTTGTTACGTTACAGCCTTAGTCTAAAATGGATGTCCCGCAATCTACTCACAATAACCCATAACGACAAAGCAAAAACAGGTGGAGACATATTTGCAAATTTATTAAAAATGTGAATAACACAAGTATTCAGACCCTTTACTCAGTACTTGGTTGAAGCACCTTTACAGCCTCAAATCTTCTTGGGTATGTTGCTACAAGCTTGGCACACCTGTATCTGGGAGTTTCTCCTGTTCTTCTCTGCAGATCCTCTCAAGCTCTGTTAAAGTCCAAGCTCTGGCTGGGTCACTCAAGGACATTCAGAGACTTGTCCCGAAGCCACTCCAGTATAGTCTTGCCTGTGCGCTGAGGGTTGTTGTCCTGTTGGAAGGTGAACCTTCGCCTCAGTCTGATGTCCTGAGCGCTCTGGAGCAGGTTATCATCAAGGACCGCAATACTTTGTGCCGTTCATCTTTCCCCGGATCATGACGTTGAAAAACATCCCCACAGCGTGATGCTGCCACCACGCTTCACTGTAGGGATGGTATTGGCCAGGTGATGAGCGGTAGCTGGCTGAATGCCTGGCATTCAGGCCGAAGAGTTTAATCTTGGTTTCATCAGACAAGAGAATCAGGTTTCTCATGGTCTGAGAGTCTTTAGCTGCCTTTTGGCAAATTCCAAACGGGCTGTCATGTGCATTTTACTGAGGAGTGGCTTCCATCTGGCCACTCTAGCATAAAGGCCTGATTGGTGGAGTGCTGCAGAGATGGTTGTCCTTCTGGAAGGTTCTCCCATCTCCACAGAAGAACTCTGTCAGAGTGACCATCAGGTTCTTTGTGACATCCCTGACCAAGGCCTTTCTCCCCCGATTGCTCAGTTTGGCTGGGCGGCCAGCTCTCGGAAGAGTCTTGGTGGTTCATGTATGATCAATGGAAACAGGATGCAATTTCGAGTCTTATAGCAAAGGGTCTGAATACTTATGTACATAAAAACATTTTACACATTTGTAAAAATGTTTTAAAACAACAGTTTTTACTTTGTCATTATGGTATTGTTTGTAGATGGATGAAAAAAAAATCATACATTTTAGAATAAGGATGTAACGTAACAACGTGTGGGAAAAAAGTAAATGGATCTGAATGCACTATATATGGAATTATTTTAAGGTCATAACAAGGATCATTAAGCTATGATTATTTGAATTTAGCCTTACTATTGCAAGCTATGACATGACGTGGAAAAGTACATTTGAATGTGGCAAGCGAAAAGATAATTCACCCGTATTAAACTTGCCAGATCATTTGCACAAGGGGGTATGGTATGTGGCCAATATACCACGGTTAAAGGCTGTTCTTAAGCATGATGCAATGCCGAGTGCCTGGATACAGCCAGGCATCACTGACTGCTATTCATTTCCCCCAAAACATTTCTCAGTCAAGGCTTCCTCATTTGTTTGTTTTTTTGGCCAATTTCAGTGGTAGGAATATCCTTGGTGGTTGTCAAGGCAGAAGAACATGGGCAGCGAAAACCTGTGTGGGAAATAATAGGGAGCCAATCAACACATTGTCATTGTTTCAGTGAACCTAATTGTTTTGTACTGTTTGTTTAACTTCTTGGCGCACCCATCCCGTTAGCGGGATCATTTTCGTCAACATCCGCTGAATTGCGGAGCGCCAAACTTAAATTAAATGACTAAAAATATTATATTTTCATGAAATCACAAGTGCAATACAGCAAAACACAGTTTAGCTTGTTGTTAATGCACCTGGCGTGTCCATATTTCAAAAAAGCTTTTCGGCGAAAGCATGCCAAGCGTTTATGTAAGGACATCTCTCTCAGCAGACAAAACATTACAAACAGCTAGCAGCCAAGTAGATTGGTCACGAAAGTCAGAAAAGCAATAAAATTAATCGCTTACTTTTGATCTTCGGATGTTTGCACTCACGAGACTCCCAGTTACACAATAAATGTTCCTTTTGTTCCATAAAGATGGGGGTGCCTTATTGCTATTCTAAACTGGTTACCAACCTAATTACAACAGTAAAAAGTCATGTTTTGTCATGCACGTTGTATATGGTCTGATATACCACAGCTTTCAGCCAATCAGCATTCAGTGCTCGAACCACCCAGGTATTTTTACTGCTCTAATTACGTTGTAAACAGTTTATAAATAGCAATAAGGCACCTCAGGAGTTTGTGGTATATGGCCAATATACCACGGCTAAGGGCTGTATCCAGGCACTCAGCATTGCGTCACGTAAAACAGCCCTTAGCCGTGGTATATTGGCCTTATACCACACCCGCTTGTGCCTTATTGGTTAAATAAGTCTCCTTTGTGCATGTGCATAACTATAGATATCTCCGACAGGAGAGTTTGAGTTTTGAAAGTTGGACAGAGTATCTCGAAATCTCTGAGCAAGAAAAACTTGGATGAACATTACAAAAAATGAATGTTAGGGTATTTTCTGGCATTTGTGCTGTTATTATGTACCAAATGTTAAGATTACAAGAAGCAATTGAATTAACTGCTATTAGCCCATACAAACACATTGAATAACAGAGTGACTAGAGGTACAAACAGAAGTTTGTTCTGAAGTGTGTCTTATATCTGAGAGATAAGATCAGGAAAGTATTTTAAAAGATTTGACCCCTTATTTTTGGCAGTAAACAATCTCCATATATACTTCCATTCTTTTTTTTTTAACTGGTAAGGGGACCTTCACCACAGATGCAGAAGTGTAACATCAGCAGATGCGGTTGATTGAGAATGCATCTTTAGCTTAAACTGACCATTTTAATTGTAGTTTTTATTATGCTAATTAGATGTATGCAGGGCCACAGAAATCGACTCTAGGGGGTTTAAAGTAGAGATTGAGGGAGGACAATTCACATCTGTGGAGACCATTGACAAATGTTATTTAGATACAGTTGAAGTCCATCATATCGAAGTATTGTGGTAGGGTAGGATTGTGCTCACATAAGGAAATACACAGACTTACCTCCAGGGCCTCAAAGCTGTTGAAGCTGGCAATTGAGAAGCCATCGATGATGTCCTCCTCACAGTACACCGACTTGCGCTTCCTCCGTCGAGGAGGCCTGTGTCTGGGGCCGGTGAACCCAGGTCGACATTCTCTACCTCCAGGACCGAGTACAGATCCTGGCCCGCAAAGCTCCTTTTCCGAGCCCGAGGAGGGCGATGTGGCCCGCTGCTCAGCAAGGTCTACTCTTCTCCTGCGCCGCTCTCTGTCTCGTTGAGAACGGGAGCGTCGGCTCTGTCTGAACCCACTGCTTTGACTCGGACCTTCCATGTCAAAACAAACAGCACCAGTCCTAGTCTGACCTAAGGCACTTTTAAAAATCGGTCCCAGTCGAAGGCACTTTCCTTAGCCAAAAGTTAAACACCACCACAAAGGCCCACACCGGAGCCCCTGTTTAAAATGGCGTTAAAAGTAACGTTAGTCTATTTAACTAGTGTCTTTTGCGGACAGAATGGCATCTGTGCATTTCTCTCGGCTAGATTTGACTGTCATGTCAATTCACGAAGATTAAATCTTTATTTCCAGAATTGGTGGTATTAGCTAGTGTGCTCAGCAGAAGTATATGCAAGTTAAACTGTCAATATATGGCTAATTCGCAGTCTCAAAGAAGGCTAGCTGGCAAACCAACAAATATGCGTATGTAAATAAAAAAGGACTAACGCTAGTTAGCTGTCCAACTTAACTTGCTAGTTGATATTCACTAAAAACGCCTATTTTATACGAATGTTACATTTACTGAGGTATTGCTACAATGTAAATGCACACCCATCTCGTTCTAATTACAATTTCGGCACGAGCTGACAAATTAGCTAACCTAGTTAACTAGCCAAATCGCACATTAGCCAATGATAACTAGCTAACGAACGATAACATTAGCTACCTGCCACTGGCAAATCACCAGAGCAAGATCATTTGTTGCCAATTTAAAGCATCTATATAGCTAGCTCATTTAGTGCATCCACAAGTATTCCAAGCATTTTAGTTAAACAGTTTGATTAACTGTTTCTGTAGCCAACTTTATCCATACATAAGAATTATGTTCACTTGGTAGTTGCTACCTAGCTAACGTTAAATGTATTCAAGTGCTTTATTATGCTAGTATTAGCTAGTTAAATAATTGTCTAGCCAGTTTATTGCAAACGCAATGTAGCTAATTATCACGGAGTAGACAACGTTATAGTAAATAAAAACATTATTTAAAATACCTTCAAAAGTATTGATTAGCACAAAATTCACAACTAGCTGTTACCCTGGAGCTGACAGTAAAGCGAACATTTTCTCCAGCCTGACGATGGGCCCAATACGAATGGTTGAATTATCAAAGAAAGACGTAGCTAGCCGTAGTTGGGTAGCGAGCTAATTTAGATACCTAGCTAATCCAAACAGTACCTTTTGTTTATACACTAAATCTGACGTTATATTGTGACTGTTTAGTCACCCACTATTCGTGCGTTATCGAAGTCTCTCCCTACACTCATTTGTTTTTGCTCCACAACCATTAAAAACTAAATTATTCAAGGCCCTACTGAAGCCGCGGTCTTGAGTTCCATCAAGGAGGGTATCGACCAAGCCCCTGGAAGGACAACTCCTTCAGCGGCCCACAGTGTAATCCACTTGTGTCCGGGGAAGTTGAATTATTTGCCGATATTTCCGGTTAAACCAAATATCGTAACCAGTCTTCAAGTACAAACAAAATAGAACGATTCTCTAACGACCTTTCATTTGGAAACAAATATGAAATTTAAAGATCTGTGAGACAACCCTTGTCAATGTGCATTGTGCGCCTCAGCGAGTCCTCGCCTATCAGGGTCAGGGTTGCCAGGTCAAGATAAAATCTCTAGACCAATGACCACTTAAAACCTACACAAAAGGCATGGAAACTAGCCTTTTTTTAAATTCACTGTAAGAGAGTTGCTGCCATATTTATACAATTTGTTTTCTCCGATAACGTTATCGAGGCAATTAAGAAGGAATATCATAGTAACTTGTAGAAGCAAAATTCGAGTTTCCTCAAAATAATAATTATTGCAAGCTATGACATGAAGTTAAAAAATCATTTGAATATGTGGCAAGATAAAAGATCATTCGCCCTAATTGAACTTGTCAGATCATTTGCACACGGGGTAAATAAATCCCCTTTGCGCATGTCCATAACTACAGATAAATCCGACAGGAGAGTTTGAGTTTTGAAAGTTGGACAGAGGATCTCGAAATCTCTGAGCAAGAAAAACTTTAATGAACATAAAAAACGAATGTAATTCTATTTTCTGGCAATTGTGATGTTATTATGTGCCAACTGTTAAGACTACAAATGGCCCATTTGCGAGATTGATTTATCATTTCAATGGACATTGGATTGTAATTCAATTTTGCCATGGTTTGCTTAGAGACAGGTAGCCAATAGCACCTGATGGGCCTAGATCTAATTTCAGATGGTCTACAGTAGCCTAGACAAGATGTAGACAAGATGTGAACTGAACGATTTAGCAGCTTCCTTAGTTCAAATTAACAGACTAATTTATTCAACATGAATAGCGAGGCGATTAAGAGGTAAGAAGTGTTTGTGTTTCCCAATAGCCTGCTGGTATAGGCTGAGGATGGGGTCATAATTTCAATCATTGAATGCAATATTAATAGCATGTATATGAACTGAATATGCTTGTCAACAACAGCCAGTGTTTATTTTTTTTATTTGTTTTACCTGTAGCCTAATCTGACACCTAATCTAATTGCGTTCTAATAACTGATCGGCAATTGCAATAGAGCATTTCCAATATAATTAACTAAAGATGTCCATTAATAATTGCATAATAACGCAAGCCTACAACAATATTAAACTGAAGTTATAGGCTCTTAATTAAATTGGTTTGCCAGCTACACATAGGCTACACAAGTGGCATAAATTGATGTGCAATGACTCCAGTGATATCGTAATTTAAACATATTTATTGTATCAAATGGTAGCCCACAATGGCATATACTTTAATAGGCTACTGGGTGGCCAACAGAGGCAAATGTATAATTCTTCACATTTAGCCTAACGTCAGTTTCATTGAGGACTATTCCCCATAAAAAGAACCTCGCGAGGGAGTTCCATAACTACCATTTCAAATTTACACTCGGCGGCCCCAGAGACTCAAGAACTAAGCATGCATAAACCACTTCCCTTGATACTGTTCTAATAGCAGTCCACATTGAAAACAGTTTAAACCACCTCTATAGGGGGTCATATGTGCTAGAATTAAGCTTCCGCAACCGCCTACCATTGAATGTCTGACTAACATGACACAAACACCTTACTAATGTCTGCTTGACGCCTGCGTGTTAATAAACCTAGGCAGCAGTTCCACCGTGTGGCTAACATCTGTGTGACGCCTGCATGTAAATGAAAGTCATAAGGTTTATAGTTTATATTTATATTGATTAAATCTCAACCATAAATGTTAGAAATGTACAGTTTTTTGAGTGCAAGCCGATATTCCGATGTAGCCACCCTGAGGTATAGTGTAGCCTACGGATTGTGTATTTCATGTTATCGCTAATGGCCTAGAAAATATTATGTCCAATCTATAGGTAATCTGTCTTTCCCTCAACAACTCATGGGATGGTATGTTATCTTATCTCGCTGTATACAGATCTAAATATTGTTAGCCAATCACAGATGGTGTTGTTACCAGTATCAGACAACCAATAAGAGTTGTGTCCGTGGCTTTCAGTCGAATAGAGGAGTTCATAGGCTTTCCCAGGTGGTCTGTGCAAACAGAATCCTTGGGAGGTTCCTACCTCAATCAAGTATACGTGTAAAATGGTTAAGTTTAGTGTTAGTTAAGGGTGAAAGTCTAGGGTTCAGGTTAGGGACGTCCCAAGGAATCCGGATAGCAGTGACTGTTCATAAGGTGAGAGACGGGCACAGTATTTGACAGCTCAGCGGTGACACAGACATTTTTTTTTTAATTACTAGCGGCAGATGCCATTTTCAAGAGTGTCTGCCCCAGATAGTTTCCTTAGAGACAATGAGAAGAATTACCAAGATGTCTTTGATCCAATTGAGGAGTAAGTAGGCTATATTTAAGTTGTGATATGGTTAGGAAATATTAAGGCCTACTGTGTTGATAGAGCAAATTTGCTTTATTTGAAAGTCATACATTTTCGCTGATAACGAGTTGAAAGCACGTAGACAATATTATTTACTGTGTCGAGTAGGCTATTGTAAAATAATAACATCATTTGATGTGTTTGTATTATTTATTTAATGGAAAATATATACATGTGGTGCAATAGGATATATACATATTTTACACTGAAAACGACTACCCCTACATGTCATTGTGTGCTGGAGCTATGGGTTTATTTTTCCACTGTCACTAGGCCTAGACATTCACACTCAAACTTAATTAAATGGGGGAAGCATAAGTACTTTTCACTGAAGAAGAGAAACTAGGTACAACATACAACTTTGATCAAAAACCGAAAATCATGCCTGACAAGACCAATGAAATCATAACGGAATCCTAATATAGTCTTGATAAAGGGGTAGCCTATCCTACAATTATGTAACTGAATGTGCTAGTATTATTTATCTTATTGATAAATTAAATTGAGATGGGTATGCTACTTCATTCATTGATTATGGTATTGTAAAAGGTAGATACAGGATTAGCCTATAGTCTACAATAATAATGTAATTGAATGTGCTATAGTATAACGTATTTCATTGATGAATGAAATTGTAAATGGGGACGGTAGGCCACTTCATTCAGTGAATATCTCTGGGAGTATGTTAATGAAGGTTTTTGAGCTGTATTATGGCAATGTCTAACTCATTTCTATATCTTTATTTTGGTCCAGAAACCAATCATCGTCACTGCAGCTGTTCTACAACCACCCAAACTGCTCTCCCTCCACAAGCAAACATATCCTCTTCTCCTGTTCAACTAATTTGCCGCCACACTGAAAAGGACTGTACATACAGTGGGGCAAAAAAGTATTTAGTCAGCCATCAATTGTGCAAGTTCTCCCACTTAAAAAGATGAGAGAGGCCTGTAATTTTCATCATAGGTACACTTCATCTATAACAGACAAAATGAGAAAAGGTATCCAGAAAATCACATTGTAGGATTTTTAATGAATTTATTTGCAAATGATGGTGGAAAATAAGTATCTAATAAATAATAATAACTACCAATATACCTAAATTATAAGCATTTAGTCAATCAAGTAATTACTGTGTAAAACGAGGAATGCAATTACTCTATTTATCTAATAGGATTAAAGAATTGACACTTGTAATAATGGAGCTGTGAGTTGGGAAGCATGTGCAGTAACGAGACAATTCCATAAGGCTACATGCCGGTACACAAGAACAATACCAACTGGTGAGAAAACATAAGGGAGTGACACATAAAGGGGAGGAAATTATGAAAGTCAAATGTATGCAGTTCTGTCCTTGAGCTGTTCTTGTCTAATTATGTTTTGTATTATGTCATTCTATATTTCATTATATCACAACGGTTTGATTTGTCTAATCTTAGCAATTTCTTCTCAGCTAGCTACATAGCCGTCTTTGTATCAAAGATAATTGCGTAATTATCGTATTTCGCCGTCCTAACGTAGTCTTCACTAGCCAGCTAGCTAACGTCCACTGATTAGCTGCACTGGAGAAACTATTACACTCAACTGAACGACTTGATTAGTGTAGTGTTAGCTAGCTACATAGCTGCCTTTGCTGTCTTCGTATCATCGTATCCAAGATAATTGTGTTGTTTAGGTTTAGAGTGTGTAGTCTTAGAGTGATTATCTTAATTTACCGAGGTTAGCTAGCCAGCTATTTGTCGTCCTTAACGTAGGTGACTCTGCTAGCTAGCCAACGCTAGCCAACGTCTTCTGTATAGAACTCAACTACCCGGTCGCATTCACAGGTAGTATCACATTTTCACTTCATTTCATTACAGTACAACGGTTTGATTTGTTTGATCGTAGCTAGCTACATAGCCGTCTTTGTATCAAAGATAATTGTGTAGTCTAGAGCGATTTTCTAGGTTCGCTAGCCATCTATTGTCGTTCTTTTAACGCAACGTAACGTAAACAACACTGCTAGCTAGCCAGCTAGCCCCCGAATAGCAACACTGCAGAAACTATTACACTCAACGGAACGACTTGATTAGTGTAGTGTCAACAACGCACCCACTGCCAGCTGGCCTACTTCAGCAGTACTGTATCATTTTAATCATTTTAGTCAATAAGATTCTTGCTACGTAGCTTAACTTTCTGAACATTCGAGACGTGTAGTCCACTTGTCATTCCAATCTCCTTTGCATTAGCGTAGCCTCTTCTGTAGCCTGTCAACTATGTGTCTGTTTATCCCTGTTCTCTCCTCTCTGCACAGACCATACAAACGCTCCTCACCGCGTGGCCGCGGCCACCCTACTCTGGTGGTCCCAGCGCGCACGACCCACGTGGAGTTCCAGGTCTCCGGTAGCCTCTGGAACTGCCAATCTGCGGTCAACAAGGCAGAGTTCATCTCAGCCTATGCCTCCCTCCAGTCCCTCGACTTCTTGGCACTGACGGAAACATGGATCACCACAGACAACACTGCTACTCCTACTGCTCTCTCTTCGTCCGCCCACGTGTTCTCGCACACCCCGAGAGCGTCTGGTCAGCGGGGTGGTGGCACCGGGATCCTCATCTCTCCCAAGTGGTCATTCTCTCTTTCTCCCCTTACCCATCTGTCTATCGCCTCCTTTGAATTCCATGCTGTCACAGTTACTAGCCCTTTCAAGCTTAACATCCTTATCATTTATCGCCCTCCAGGTTCCCTCGGAGAGTTCATCAATGAGCTTGATGCCTTGATAAGCTCCTTTCCTGAGGACGGCTCACCTCTCACAGTTCTGGGCGACTTTAACCTCCCCACGTCTACCTTTGACTCTTTCCTCTCTGCCTCCTTCTTTCCACTCCTCTCCTCTTTTGACCTCACCCTCTCACCTTCCCCCCTACTCACAAGGCAGGCAATACGCTCGACCTCATCTTTACTAGATGCTGTTCCTCCACTAACCTCATTGCAACTCCCCTCCAAGTCTCCGACCACTGCCTTGTATCCTTTTCCCTCTCGCTCTCATCCAACACCTCCCACACTGCCCCTACTCGGATGGTATCGCGCCGTCCCAACCTTCGCTCTCTCTCCCCCGCTACTCTCTCCTCTTCCATCCTATCATCTCTTCCCTCCGCTCAAACCTTCTCCCACCTATCTCCTGATTCTGCCTCCTCAACCCTCCTCTCCTCCCTCTCTGCATCCCTTGACTCTCTATGTCCCCTATCCTCCAGGCCGGCTCGGTCCTCCCCTCCCGCTCCGTGGCTCGATGACTCATTGCGAGCTCACAGAACAGGGCTCCGGGCAGCCGAGCGGAAATGGAGGAAAACTCGCCTCCCTGCGGACCTGGCATCCTTTCACTCCCTCCTCTCTACATTTTCGTCCTCTGTCTCTGCTGCTAAAGCCACTTTCTACCACGCTAAATTCCAAGCATCTGCCTCTAACCCTAGGAAGCTCTTTGCCACCTTTTCCTCCCTCCTGAATCCTCCGCCCCCTCCCCCCTCCTCCCTCTCTGCAGATGACTTCGTCAACCATTTTGAAAAGAAGGTCGACGACATCCGATCCTCGTTTGCTAAGTCAAACGACACCGCTGGTTCTGCTCACACTGCCCTACCCTGTGCTCTGACCTCTTTCTCCCCTCTCTCTCCAGATGAAATCTCGCGTCTTGTGACGGCCGGCCGCCCAACAACCTGCCCGCTTGACCCTATCCCCTCCTCTCTTCTCCAGACCATTTCCGGAGACCTTCTCCCTTACCTCACCTCGCTCATCAACTCATCCCTGACCGCTGGCTACGTCCCTTCTGTCTTCAAGAGAGCGAGAGTTGCACCCCTTCTGAAAAAACCTACACTCGATCCCTCCGATGTCAACAATTACAGACCAGTATCCCTTCTTTCTTTTCTCTCCAAAACTCTTGAACGTGCCGTCCTTGGCCAGCTCTCCCGCTATCTCTCTCTGAATGACCTTCTTGATCCAAATCAGTCAGGTTTCAAGACTAGTCATTCAACTGAGACTGCTCTCCTCTGTATCACGGAGGCGCTCCGCACTGCTAAAGCTAACTCTCTCTCCTCTGCTCTCATCCTTCTAGATCTGTCGGCTGCCTTCGATACTGTGAACCATCAGATCCTCCTCTCCACCCTCTCAGAGTTGGGCATCTCCGGCGCGGCCCACGCTTGGATTGCGTCCTACCTGACAGGTCGCTCCTACCAGGTGGCGTGGCGAGAATCTGTCTCCTCACCACGCGCTTTCACCACTGGTGTCCCCCAGGGCTCTGTTCTTGGCCCTCTCCTATTCTCGCTATACACCAAGTCACTTGGCTCTGTCATAACCTCACATGGTCTCTCTTATCATTGCTATGCAGACGACACACAATTAATCTTCTCCTTTCCCCCTTCTGATGACCAGGTGGCGAATCGCATCTCTGCATGTCTGGCAGACATATCAGTGTGGATGACGGATCACCACCTCAAGCTGAACCTCGGCAAGACGGAGCTGCTCTTCCTCCCGGGGAAGGACTGCCCGTTCCATGATCTCGCCATCACGGTTGACAACTCCATTGTGTCCTCCTCCCAGAGCGCCAAGAACCTTGGCGTGATCCTGGACAACACCCTGTCGTTCTCAACCAACATCAAGGCGGTGGCCCGTTCCTGTAGGTTCATGCTCTACAACATCCGCAGAGTACGACCCTGCCTCACACAGGAAGCGGCGCAGGTCCTAATCCAGGCACTTGTCATCTCCCGTCTGGATTACTGCAACTCGCTGTTGGCTGGGCTCCCTGCCTGTGCCATTAAACCCCTTCAACTCATCCAGAACGCCGCAGCCCGTCTGGTGTTCAACCTTCCCAAGTTCTCTCACGTCACCCCGCTCCTCCGTTCTCTCCACTGGCTTCCAGTTGAAGCTCGCATCCGCTACAAGACCATGGTGCTTGCCTACGGAGCTGTGAGGGGAACGGCACCTCAGTACCTCCAGGCTCTGATCAGGCCCTACACCCAAACAAGGGCACTGCGTTCATCCACCTCTGGCCTGCTCGCCTCCCTACCACTGAGGAAGTACAGCTCCCGCTCAGCCCAGTCAAAACTGTTCGCTGCCCTGGCCCCCCAATGGTGGAACAAACTCCCTCACGACGCCAGGACAGCGGAGTCAATCACCACCTTCCGGAGACACCTGAAACCCCACCTCTTTAAGGAATACCTAGGATAGGATAAGTAATCCCTCTCACCCCCCCCCTAAGTTTTAGATGCACTATTGTTAAGTGACTGTCCCACTGGATGTCATAAGGTGAATGCACCAATTTGTAAGTCGCTCTGGATAAGAGCGTCTGCTAAATGACTTAAATGTAAATGTAAAATGTATTATGTTTCATGTTTTGTGTGGACCCCAGGAAGAGTAGCTGCTGCTTTCGCAATAGCTAATGGAGATCCTAATAAAATACCAATTAAGTCCAGGTGTAAGTCATAATGATTAACTGGTGCATGTCATTTAATTTATTTCACCTTTATTTAACCAGGTAGGCCCGTTGAGAACAAGTTCTCAATTACAACTGTGACCTGGCCAAGATAAAGCAAAGCAGTGTGACAAAAACAACAGAGTTACACATAAGCAAATGTACAGTCAATAACACAATAGAAAAATCTATGTACAGTGTGTGCAAATGTAGAAGAGTAAGGAGGTAAAGCAATAAATAGGCCATAGAGGTGAAATAATTACAATTTAGCATTAACACGAGTGATTGACGTGCATGTAGAGATACTGGGGTGCAAAAGAGCAAGATAAGTAACAATATGGGCATGAGGTAATTGGGTGTGCTATTTACAGATTGGCTGTTGTCATGTCTTTGGCTATGCCGGAATAAGTGATATGACATGCTATTCTATAAAATCCTTTCTCTGTAATTAATATTACCTGATTGAGCTAATCATGTAAATGTAATTAACTAGAAAGTCCTGGAACCACAAAATAATATTTATAGAGCTGTTATCTTCCGAATAAACTCTTAAAGACCTAGTAATATTTTACATCAATAGCAGTCAATATTAAACGTCACCTTAATTCAGTCTCATCTGAAAGTTGTACATTCTTGGTTATCTGCACGAACCCTGGCTAACAAGTTGAATCAGCAATACAAAATTGGGTTTAATTATTTATTTACTAAATACCTAACTAATCACACAGAATTACATATACACTGAATGAATCATACCTTGATTACAAATTACATTAAAGGAAAACGTCCCTAGCGGACAGAACAGATATGACAGCTGGTCACACAAAAGAAAATGCTGGGTTTGAGTGAAAGACTTGAGGAACAAAGGGAGAAACCATGCTATCGTAAATACAGTATCTTATGCATTCTAAAATTACCGCCCATTTGGAAAAGGAAAATGCAATCAATATTTACTCTGAGCTGCGCTTCGGTAGGTTGGTGGTAGATGGAAGGCCGTGTTGCCCAACACAGTCCTTTGAAGAATGTCTCTGCTGGTAAATTGATCCGTTGTAGTAACGTCATTGTGTGGTAGACGGGATACTCTGTCTGTTCTTTCCTAGCCCACGTATGCAGCTGATGTTGCTAACTCAACGGCTAGGAGGTATCACTTCTTTAGTGAATAAGAGTTCAAAGTTCATACCATTCGCAACTAAAGCTAACACTGAGGTTGGCTTCGTTCTGTAGTTGTCTGAACCATTATGATATCGGATCGTCATCCTAATGTACCCGGAACAGTTGACATGTTAGTCCTTTTAACGTATGGACCGTCATCCTCACATCCTCGAAACAGGAGGTTACATTTTCGTCAAGGGCTTTATATAGTGGAGGGAGAAGTGTCACAGTCGTCCTCTTCATCTGAAGAGGAGAGGCGAGAAGGATCGGAGGACCAAAATGCGGCGTGGTATGTGTTCATGATGAGTATTTAATAAAAGAAAGCCCTGAACACTGAATACAAACTATACAAAAACAATAAACAAATAACGACCATGAAGCTATAAATGAGACCTGTGCTGACACAAGTAACTAACATAGACAATCACCCACAAACAAACAGTGCAACCCAGGCTACCTAAGTATGATTCTCAATCAGAGACAACTAATGACACCTGCCTCTGATTGAGAACCATACTAGGCCGAAACATACAAATCTCCAAATCATAGAAAAACAAACATAGACTGCCCACCCAACTCACGCCCTGACCATACTAAATAAATACAAAACAAAGGAAATAAAGGTCAGAACGTGACAAGAAGGGTGTGTTTTCATAGTTTCATAACCCATGTCTCTAACCATATGAAAACCCAAATCTCTCATTTAGAAGCTAAAATTACATTTAATCTTTTCACCAATAATTTTATATTCAAACATTTAAATTGCCCAACCATACCATGTGAATCTGATAACTATAATGTGTAGAATTTCCACTGAGTTCATCATCCTATCATTGATGAGAATGTCTCAGATGACAACCGAACTGACATCATATTCATTAAGTACCAGCGCATACAGTGGGGAAAACAAGTATTCGATAACCTGCAAAATCGGCAGTGTTTCCTACTTACAAAGCATGTAGAGGTCTGTAATTTTTATAATAGGTACACTTCAACCGTGAGAGACGGAATCTAAAACAAAAGACTTATAGATGACCTGGAGCCAGTGGGTTTGGCAATGAACATGTCGTGAGGGCCAGCCAACAAGAGCATACAAGTCACACTGGTGGGTAGTATATGGGGCTTTGGTGACAAAACGGACGGCACTGCGATAGATTACATCCAGTTTGCTGAGTAGTGTGAGATTACATCCAGTTTGCTGAGTAGTGTGTTGGAGGCTATTTTGAAATAGCGAAAAAGCTCCGTTTGTTCTTCACGTTTGGCTGAGAAATCGCCCGGAAATTGCAGTCACGAAAACAGTGAAAAATATTAAAAATTAGCTCCATAATATCGACAGAAACATGACAAATGTTGTTTATAATCAAACCTCGAGGTGTTTTTCAAATATCTATGCGATAATATATCCATCGGGACAATTAGTTTTTCAGTAGGACCGATTGGAGTAATGGCTACCTCTGTATTTTACACGAGAATCTCTCTGGGAGCATCAGGTGACCACTTGCGCAATGTAGCCGCCTACGGCTATTCTTCAACATAAATGCATAAAACTACGTCACAATGCTGTAGACACCTTCGGGAATACGGAGAAATAGTAATCTGGTTGATAGCCCATTCACTGCTCAATAGGGACACATTGGAGCAGCGCTTTCAAAACATGAGTCACTTCCGGATTGGATTTTTCTCAGGCTTTCGCCTGCAATATCAGTTCTGTTATACTCACAGACAATATTTTTACAGTTTTGGAAACTTTAGAGTGTTTTCTATCCCAAGCTGTCAATTATATGCATATTCTAGAACGTTGTCCTGACAAAATATCCCGTTTACTACGGGAACGTTATTTTTACAAAAATGAAAATACTGCCCCCTAGTCACAAAAGGTTGCGTTTGAGCCAATTCAGTTGTGTTGTGTTAAGGTAGTGTTGGTATACAGAAGATAGCCCTATTTGGTATAAGACCAAGTACATATTTTGGCAAGAACAGCTCAAATAAACAAAGAGAGAGGATAAGTTCATTAGAGTTACCAGCCTCAGAAATCGGTAATTAACTGCACCTCAGATTGTAGCCCAAATAAATGCTTCACAGGGTTCAAGTAACAGACACATGTCAACATCAACTGTTCAAATTTGAGATTTTTGGTTCCAACCTCCATGCCATTGTGAAACACAGAGTAGGTGAACGAATGATCTCCACATGTGTGGTTCCCACCGTGAAGCATGGAGGAGGAGATGTGATGGTGTGGGGTGCTTTGCTGGTGACACTGTCTGTGATTTATTTAGTATTCAAGGCACACTTAACCAGCATGGCTACCACAGCATTCTGCAGCGATACGCCATCCAATATGGTTTGTGCATAAGGGACTATCATTTGTTTTTCAACAGGACAATGACCCAAAACACACCTCCAGGCTGTGTAAGAGTTATTTGATGAAGGAGAGTGATGGAGTCCTGCATCAGATGACCTGGCCTCCACAATCACCAGACTTCAACCCAACTGAGATGGTTTGGGATGAGTTGGACTGCAGAGTGAAGGAAAAGCAGCCAACAAGTGCTCAGCATTTGTGGGAGCTCCTTCAAGACTGTTGAAAAGCATTCCAGGTGAAGCTGGTTGAGAGTGTGCCAAGCTGTCATCAAGGCAAAGGGTGGCTACTTTGAAGAATCTCAAATATAAAATATACTTTTATGGTTACTACATGATTCCATGTGTGTTATATCATAGTTTTGAAGTCTTCACTATTATTCTACAATGTATAAAAAATAGTAAAAATAAAGAGAAACCCTTGAATGAGTAGGTGTGTTCAAACTTTGACTGGCACTGTAGATGATGAGTACCTTCGTCAAATTCCCAGGAATGGGCAGTGCATCACGCCTGACCCATATGGTAGATGTAAAGAAGAAGAAAAGCCTGTCAATATTATTGTTGTTTGAGGAGACTCTGCCTGAATATGTGAAGCATGGATATATGAGGTATGCGGGGAGAGCATGTCCAAACCATTATAGTGTAGAAATTGTAAAGGATATGATCACGTGTCACATGTTTGCAGATGGGAGAAGAATATTGTTGCAACTGTGGTGGGGATCATATTCTGGACATCCTTGAGTGACCTGTTAGAGTGAAGGAGGTCGAGGTGTCAAGGATCTGGGCTGCGCAGCGGATCACCTATGTGGAGGAGCTGAAGAGAGTCGAAGGGGCAAGAGGCAACAGTGTTGAAGATATGGTGGTGGATACATTGCAACCAGTTGCTAGTGTTTTAAGTCAGTCGGGTGATCTGGATACACTCATTGCAAAGAAGGTGGATATTGTGGCATTTAGAGCCATAGTGATTAATTGTGTCTAAGAAGTCCAATAAACTGGATATCATTATATCTGCAGCTGATACGTTTTGGGGGCTCCAAGACTTTACAGCAGAAGCACTACAATGACTTTTGTCGCTAGGAAATGTTTATTATGCCATAGAAGAAGAATCAAATCAAGAAGAAGAAGGAGAAGAAGAAAGAGAAGGAGTAGAAGTAGGAGGATTAGGAGTAGGACGGAAGTGAAGCTAACTTTCTGCGGAAGTCCATAAAAGAAAACAAAGCCATCTATCTGTGCAAATAGGGAGTCTGTTTCCGATTTAAAACCGGTGAAGACCTCTCAAACGGTAGCTATTTTCCATAACAGTAGTCATTATCGAGACATAAACAGCCCCGCCACGAAATACTTCATACACTGTAACATAAAATTGAATAATAACTAGCTTGTTACTATGACTCAACTTCGTAGTTAGCGACCTAGCAGCTAATGTTAGCTACTAACGTTAAACTAACAAGGAAGCAAGCATACCTAGCTAGCTAGCTAATCGTTTAAAGGTCTACATAATCAAGCCCATTTAGCTATGCATAGTAGGCCTGTTTATTGAATTCTGGGAATTTTATAAATCACGTAAACGATGCTTGTTAAAAAGTCCAGCTAGCGACAGTAAATGGATCAGATAAGGAGTTATCCTACACTAATTCATGTTTATAATGTAGCCATCTTACAAATGAAACGTACAGAAAATGAGTGCCTGTTTAGTGGGAAAACGGACACATTGTAAATTCTAAGTAATAATGACTGACAAGAAAGAGAGGTGGATTTGGATGATATGTGTAGCCTAATTATTTCCTGATTTTATTTTCCAATTTTGTACATTAGATGGAGTTCCTGTTTGGGAAGAGGAAGACCCCAGAGGAGATGCTGAGGCAGAACCAGAGGGCACTGAATCGAGCCATGAGAGATCTGGACAGAGAGCGACAAAGACTGGAGCAGCAGGAGAAGAAAATCATAGCTGACATTAAGAAAATGGCCAAACAGGGACAGATGGTGAGAGAATGAGGACAAATATAAGGGGCTGTTTAAAAGGGAAAAAGACTTCACGCCTTTATGTAAATTGTCATGCATAATTTTCAATTGTTTCACACTTATCCACACACCATTCTAGGATGCTGTCAAGATCATGGCGAAGGACTTGGTTCGCACAAGGCACTATGTGAAGAAATTTATTATGATGAGGGCAAATATCCAGGCAGTCAGTCTGAAAATCCAGACTCTCAAGTCAAACAACAGCATGGCACAGGCAATGAAAGGAGTCACCAAAGCCATGGCTACCATGAACAGACAGGTGTGTATATTTTCATTGTTTCATGATTCCTGTTAAAAACACGATTCAATTCTGTATCGAGAGAACTTGCCAGTAGAACTGTAACACACTTAAAAAGCCTCAAACTTTTGTAGTCATTTTTGTTACTGGTTGAATTGTGCCCATACATTCCATTGGCTCACAACATAATGTCCACTTCCCCTACACAGATGAAGTTGCCACAGATTCAGAAGATCATGATGGAATTTGAACGACAGAGTGAGATCATGGACATGAAAGAGGAGATGATGAATGATGCCTTAGATGATGCCATGGGTGATGAGGATGATGAAGAAGAGAGGTAGGGGGTTCATGACAGTGAAATTCCAGCCAAATCCTTTAAAGGATAGGTACACTTTAAATGTCATGTCATAGAAGTGTCCAGACCTTTTTTTTGCGATTTCACTTGGTTTTGAGAAACTTATCCCACCGGCGATAGACTTCCTAATGCTCATTCTGCAGAGGCACAGATAAAACATGAACCATGAATGCTGATTGGTTAAAAGTGCATTCCACCCGGTGTCTATTCCACAAGTTACCACCGGTTAAATCTATGACGTTAAAATGCCTATTTACTCTGTTCCATTCGACTGTGCAATCCACTGTCTCATCAGCCCAGGCAGGGCTGATATAAACTGATATAAACTTGATCTTCACCATAAAAAACATAGACATTCTCACATTTCTTTTAGACTAGCATTTAGTTTTCAACATCAGAGATTTTTATACATTTGTATAAACCTTGGTGTCTGTCTCCGACATTTCAATATTCAAATTCGATCTCCAACTGTTCCATAGTAATGAACGTGTCAGGAGTCGGGTCGAGAGAGAGAGGCGGGCAGTTTCTCAGCCAATCGAAATCATGAATTCGCAACTCGTGATACTTTTCCGTGTGCGCATGTGCCGGCTACATGGAGAAGTTATCATTCTTGTCCAACAAAATGGAAAATGACTACACTGAGAGAATTGTAATTTCTAAAAGGATATATTTGGATGTTTTTGGAGCCTTTGTTAATGTTTTATCTGTGCATGAGGAAGTCTATTGTGGGTGGGGTAAGTTTCTAAAGACAAAGTGAAATCGCAAAAAAAATGTAATTTACATCCAAAATACAGATTTGGTTAAAAAAAAAATCTAAAAATGAAAATCTTCAATATGAAGACATTGTTATTTTAAATTGTACCATTTGTATTTTTGGCATACTTATGTTAGCTGGTAAATGTATGGAAACACTAACTCTGTTTTATTTTCAGTGATGCTGTTGTGTCCCAAGTGTTGGACGAGCTGGGTCTCAATCTCTCTGACGAACTCTCAAGTAAGGAATAAAGTGAAGTTATTGTGCTTGCAGTTAGTAAGATTTAAAACTGCATTCACTTCTCTAATATGCTGTAGTAGTGATACAGCTGGTCATCTCTTCATCACGGTTCCTATTGATTGATTGAAATCATTTCCTTCCTGTTCATTTAGATCTGCCATCCACGGGAGGTAGCCTCTCAGTGGCAGGTGGGAAGAAATCTGAACCCCAGCCAGCTCTGGCAGATGCAGATGCTGACCTGGAGGAGAGACTGAATAACCTCAGGAGAGACTGACACAATAGCACTTTGGCTGCCTGGTGTTAATACAGCTAGATGTACTCGGCAACTTAGATTTCTGTATCTATACTGAACAAAAACATAAACGCAACGTGTAAAGTGTTGGTCCCGTTTCATGAGCTAAAATAAAAGATCCCGGACATTTCCCATACGCACAAAAAACTTATTTCTCAATTTTGTGCACAAATTTGTTTACATCCCTGTTAGTGTTCCTCCGTTGCAAAGATAATCTATCCACCTGACAGGTGTGGCATATCAAGAAGCTTATTAAACCAGCATGATCATTACACAGGTGCACCTTGTGCTAGGGACAGTAAAAAGCCACTTTAAAATGTGCAATTTTGTCACACAATACAATGCCACAGATGTCTCAAAATTTGAGGTAGCATGCAATTGGCATGCTGACTCTAGGAATGTCCACCACAGCTGTTGCCAGATAATTGAATGTTAATTTCTCTACCCTAAGCTGCCTACAACGTTGTTTTAGAGAATTTGGCAGTACGTCCAACCGGCCTCACAACTGCAAATCGTGTATGGTGTTGTGTGGGTGAGTGGTTTGCTGACGTCAACGTTGTGAACAGTGCCCCGTGGTGGGGTTATGGGGCAGGCATAAGCTACAGACAAAAACGCAGTTGCATTTTATTGATGGCAATTTGAATGCACAAAAATACCATGACGAGTTCGAGGCCCATTTTTTAAGGTCTCTGTGACCAACAGATGACTGGGATTACAGATATGCATGTGAAATCCATAGATTAGGGTCTAATGAATTTATTTCAATTGACTTGATTTCCTCATTAACTGCAAATCAGTCAAATCAATTAAATTGTTGCATGTTGCTTTTATATTTTTGTTCAGTATAGATTTCCTTGTGGAAGCGTGATAGATGAACACTGGAGGATTTCAGTGAGAAGTCCATATTATTACGGTATATGGCTTTTTGTCTGCAGGTATTGTTATCTTTTATCAATGACTGATCAGAATCATTATCCATACACAATTGTTCTAAAAAAAATAATTCTCCTTTAAAGGGAATATTTTAATGAATTGAGTTTGAATACGCCCAAAGGCATGTTATTTTTGCTTCATGGGTAAATTGAACATTATTTAAAGGAACCCAAAGTTAGTGAGTTTAGACTATTCTAATAAAGTAAACCTTTTGTATATTTGATGTACAAGCATCACTACATTCGTACATTCTTACCTTTCATAGGTGTGCCTAAGAGCATTCACTACACATTGTCAGATATTAACATGATTTCGTAATGGTTTTACGGTTTGTGGTTTCTTGCTTGCTTTTGATTTATTTTGTATAATTATATTTGTGGGAGTTTGTATAACCTAGGTTTAGAATTATTAATGGGACTGCGGAATGGATTTTAAAAAACTCAAGTGTGGTAAAATGTATGTACAATTTGGTTAATTTTCCTCCATGTCAAATGTCCAAAAAAAGGGGCACTTACTCGATGGTGCCAGATAGAGCTGAAATAGCCTTTTATCCATAAAGTGTAGTCATCACGAGTTCCTGATAACATAATATTTATCGAAAGGTTGATCGAGGGTGTGGTTTATATTTGTAAGAAATGTCCTACTTTGCCTTTATTCAATAAACATTTTTCACATTTGACAGATGCTGGAGCTAATTGTCTTCCCTCAATACCTAGAAATGTGATAACATTAATTTACATACCCTGCCCGACCCATGTAACGACACAGTGTCAGCCAGAGACTACCCCCCCCCCACCCAGCAGTGGTAATTATACACTAAGTTCCCATGGTAAGCTCTACATTCTCATTGCTTATATGCCAATGTTGTTCAAACTCTGGTATCCCAATAGTATAATTCAAGAGTTTTTCTAAAAAAAATTGTGTTTGCACTCCATTTCACTGACGGATATGGCTCCATTATTAATTTCCATTATCAATCAATTTCAGAGCTTGTTAATCTACAAATCAATAACTGAAGACTAGGCTTAACTGTTAGATGTTTTTTGTTTTATTCCAAAACAAACTTGTCAATTATTGTCAACATACAATCATTATCATAGAACAATAATATTGAATGTACTCAACACGTTTAAATAAAAAAAAATAAAACAGCCATGTTTTTCATATTTACAACATTTGTTTCTGAAGACTAATTTCACATAATTTGAAAACCACTCTGTATTTTGTGGTCTGTAACGTTGGAGGCCATTATGCCAAAAGTAAAATGTTTAAGCGATAACGCATCACCAGGAGCTACAGGTAACTACCAAAATAATGGAAACACGAGTAAATGAGGGATACAAAGTACTGTATATTGAAAGCAGGTGCTCCCACCCACACAGGTGTAGTTCCTGAGTTAATCAAGCAATTAACATCCCATCATGCTTAGGGTCATGTATACATATTCTGGGCAGGCCATTATTTTAGCTACCCTGGCTAAATCCCCATAGAATGACAATGCCCCATCCACAGGGCACAAGTGGTCACTGAATGCTTTGATGAGCATGAAAATGATGTAAACCATATGCTATGGCCGTTGAAGTCCTCAGATGTAAACCCAATTGAACACTTATGGGATATTCTGTTGCGGCGCCTGAGACCGCGTTTCCCACCACCATCAACAAAACACCAAATGAGGGAATTTATCGTGGAAGAATGCCATCTCATTCCTCCAATAGAGCTCCTGACAGTTGGGCTGCATTTGCACATGCAGTCCAATTGTAATATTTTTTTCACTAGCTGGTCTTTTGACCAATCAGATCAGCCCTGAAAAATAGCTGATGTGAAAATACTTATGTGATTGGTCAAAAGACCAACTAGAATAAAAAGATCACAATTAAGCTGCCTGTGTAAACGCAGCCATATAGAATCTATGCCACGGTGCAATGAAGCTGTTCTGGCTTGTGGTGGCAAAAGGCCCTATTAAGACACTATATGTTGGTGTTTCCTTTATTTTGGAAGTTACCAAGATGTGTAAATATAGCTTGAATTTAAGAAGGAAAATACCTAGCATTAAGTTTGAGTGCTCTAGCTGATTAGGCTAAACTCTAATGCCAACAAAACCCATGTTTTCTAAACTTCACCATAGGACTGATGTCTATATCTCAGTTATCTACTGCAATTAAGCGTATTCTGATGTACTGGAAAAATACATAAAAATGTAGAACTCAAGCAAATGTATCACATGTTAGAGATTGGGCTGGAGACAAGGCAGTTGTCTGTACAAAGCAGTGCTTTTTGAATAAAGCAGCCAAATTGTCATGCTTTTGAAATTCAAACAGATGTTATTTCTCTTCTCTGAATTGCACTAAGTGGAAAGGATGTCGTTTCATTTACAGCTCTACCGTGTTAACAGTTGATATCGTTTGGACCAAATTTGTCATGCAGACTCGCATAATAAAATTATGAAAACAAAACAAAGAAGCATACTGTAGAAGATCAAAGGTTCTCAAATTAATTTAAAAGCCAATGTTGTCTACCAAGAAGCAGTCAAACAAACTTGCTTTCATGAAGCAAAGTATGGACAATGCAGAATATCAATAATTTTAGCATCAAAGGAGGACTTTTTAAAATCTAATATTTACTGCATTTGTAATTTAAAAAAACATACATGCCGAGAAAGGATCAAACACCTTATATCCACACTTTAGTGCACAATGATAAAACCTTTCCCTTGAAGCGGTGTCCACATAAGGAAATATTATCACAGTAAATACACAAACAGGAAAAATTGTTTACAGTTTCAATCAAAGCAAAACCCAGAGCATGTAAACGCCAATGGTGCTTCCAGCGCACAGGGTTAGTTGTATATTGTACAATTCAAGCACTGCCATTCAGTCAAATCATAAAACGCCACTTCTCTTCTTACCCTTTAGATCACAGTCCCCAAGTTACTAAGTCAGGTGACAACTATGTAATAATGTAGTAATGATCAAAAGCTACACATTTTAGTGATGATGCAGTAATTAAGGATGACTAGGTACATTACACCAAATTCCAAAACATTAGAACATGTGCTCCCCAATTAAGCTTCACAGAACGTGCTTATTACTAAATTGCTACAGTAGAGACATATTAAGTAACTATTGTGGTTTACCTTATAATCACTTAGCTGTTAGTAGGGGGACTTATCTGAGGGGGGGGGGGGTACAGTTTTTCTTTAATTTTGAGTAGCATGGGCAACAAATGTACCATAGCTAACAAATTTGGTAGCCATTTTCCCAATGTACAACAGCTCCTTCTCTAAGACAGCTGGCAAGTGACAACACGGAGGACAATGGTTTACTTTTCCACAGACTATTGAGAGTAGTGCATGCTACGCCAGTGACAGCCTAATACCACAAAAGAAAAGAGAACCTTTCTGGGGAGAGAAGAGGGCTCTCTCTTTTGCTTAACACACGCAGATACCACCTCACTTCCGACAGGTACGATGTGGCGTGTGTTTTTTTGGGCACCTCGATGCGGCAGCGGCTTCGCTGCCAAGGCAGGTCAAAGTTCCTACAGAGGAAGACAATTCAGAAATACAAATGTTGACTGGAGGAAGCAGGGAAAGGTTACTGGGAAAATCCGACCCCCATAACCTAAAAAGCATTTCACATTTGGTTATCATTCAATTGGCACAGCACGTGTTAAATAAAGAGAGTCTCAATTGTTTTCAGACTCATTGTATAGAACATTGTCTCAATATGCACACATGCAGACATGTTAATAATAATGACTGTTGGAATGGATAAATGTATAAAAAAAAGTGTTTAGGAAAATTGTATTGTATAGAGATGTTGTATTTTTTTTCTCCATTTTCTTTAAAGGACTTGCAAAACTCCCGGTATATAAATATCCTCTGGCAATAGCAGTGGTATTAAGTAAAAATTCTTTAAAAGTACTACTTAAGTCGTTTTTTGGGGGGGGTATCTGTACATTACTTTACTATTTATGTTTAACTTCACTACATTCCTAAATAAAAGTATGTACCTTTTTCTCCATACATTTTCCCTGACACCCAAAAGTACTCATTACATTTTGAATTCTTAGCAGGACAATAAAATGGTCTAATTCACACACTTATCAAAAGAAAATCCCTGGTCATCCCTACAGCTTATCTGGTGGACTCACTAAACACATGCTTCATTTGCAATTGATGTCTGAGTGTTGGAGTGTGCCCCTGGCTGTATGTAAACAAAACAAAATTAAAAACAAGAAAATT